>NC_133338.1:26043921-26343921 GCF_030506205.2 Paramisgurnus dabryanus | reverse complement strand
GAATGGAAACGGTGAGATCAGAGAACCCCAAGGACACTGCGCCTTTCAGGCCGGCCAGCACTTAGCGGGCCAGAGGACCCATAAGACCCAGCGAGACATTTCACACAGTCAGGTGTCTGGGGATGCTGGGGCGACGGGAGGGGAGAGTTTTCGGCCATGGGCGCTCTGCTCGCATAATACCCAGCGCTACCACAACGGTGACAACCCGAGAAAACAACAGTAAAAACGCAACAGAGGCAATCAAGCGTGTCTCCTCACCATTTCGAGGGAGTGTTAAAAAACACACACACTCGCACACCCTTCTCTCACCAACTCTTGCTTTATTTGGGGGGCAGCAAGAAGACAGTTAAAACACACGCGCGCTGACAGCATCTGTCTCTTTCGTATTTCGTGCTCCGAGCAAAGAGAGAAGGTTTGATTTAATTGTGCTTTGAATGCGATATTTGTTTATTCTGCTTTAATAAAACATGCCGAATGAGGCAGAGTAAAAAATATACATATAAAACATTCATTTGGTTTGTCTACATACAGCAGAATAACTGATTAAAGAACAGGCGGCCAAATGATATACAGACTTTTCCTATGAAAGACTTCTGACTCTGACGGGGATCGGTTCTACACTTGGGTGAATCTCATGAAAACATGTCCAGATCACATTTCACCACAGAAAAGCAAAAAGCAAAAAATAGAAACTATTTCTAGAACAACTGAAATAGTTTTTTTTTTTTTTTTAATGAAAGGCAGTACAATTAAAGGATTAGTCCATTTTCTTAAAAAAAATCCTGATAATTTACTTACCACCATGTCATCCAAAATGTTGATGTCTTTCTTTGTTCAGTAGAGAAGAAATTATGTTTTTTGAGGAAAACATTCCAGGATTTTTCTCATTTTAATGGACTTTAATGGACCCCAACACTTAACAGTTTTAATGCAGTATAAAATTGCAGTTTCAACGCAGTTTCACAGGACTTTATAGATCCCAAACGAGGCATAAGGGTCTTATCTAGCGAAACAAAACAAAAAATATGCACTTTTAAACCACAACTTCTCTTCTTCCTCCGGCTGTGTGGCGAGCCAGCGTGACCTCGCGTAATTGCGTAATGATGTTGATCACGTGTTACATATATGAAACGCAGATTGCAGACCAAAGACATTAACTGACATAAAGACATTAATTAGTATCATTCCACATACAACAACGTTGGAACGGTCCTCTTTCTCCACACTTGTAAACACTGGGGCGTAGCTTCGATACGTCATCCGCGCGTCACAGGACCGGAGGAAGATGAGAAGTTGTGGTTTAAAAGTGCATATTTTTTTCTTGCCAAAAATGACAATCGTTTCGCTAGATAAGACCCTTATGCCTCGTTTGAGATCATTAAGAGTCCTTTGAAACTGCAATTTTAGACTGCAAGTATTGAGGTCCATTAAAGTGAGAAAAATCCTGGAATGTTTTCCTCAAAAAACATAATTTCTTCTCGACTGAACAAAGAAAGGCATCAAGATTTTGGATGACATGGTGGTGAGTAAATTATCTGGATTTTTTTTTTTTTAATGGACTAATCCTTTAAGAATCTTTACAAATCCTTTAACATGTTTTTCAAAATTAAAGTAATGCAAATTGGATTGTTTGGTTGGATTAATTCGATTATTTTATTTTATTTTATTTTATTGTCATCAGCTTTTTTCACTTTCATCTTAACTTGATAAAGTTCACATTTAATGTGTATCGCTGTCATTATATAGGTCACAGTGCAATTTTCTATTCTAAAAAAAAAAATCTTCAGTTTTTTATGCAAAATATATATTATCATTATTGATGTTAGTTATTGTTTTTAGAGCGAATATTGCATTTAGTATATCTAACAACTCTGTTCACTTTCAATAGTGCAGGCCCTTACAAGAAATCAGTCTCTCTCTCTATCTCTCTAATTTTGCTCGCCTCACCCAAAAAACCTATGTAATTCCTATGTGTGGGGATTTACTATAGGCGTGGTGTAAAGGCCCGAGCTAAGGAAAAATCGAGGGAGTCACACTGTATTGTCATAGCGTATCTAAAATAAATAAATAAACATTGTAAAACAAGACTTAAATTTAGATGGGCAATGCATCATTGAATGAAAAACAGGGAAGATCAACATCAGCGTTGAAAGTCATGCGCCTTTTCTCGAAAGAGCCCGAGACCTGCCAAAAACCGCTTCTGCCCGAGCGAAGTCTCCCACCATCTGCAACAAATGTGCTCCATTAAAACAGTACCATATGGACAACAAGCCCTCACTATTAACACGGCTTCTGTACGGCCCCCCTCGCTAACGCGGCGCACATTTCGAACTTTCAGTCAAATTGACTGGCTGAATTAATGTAGTGCCATGAATGCTGGGTGGGCTCGTGCACGGAGAAAGAGATCTTAGGGATCCTGTGGCAGAACTTCTCCGACATTTCATCAATGGGGATGGGGTGGACAGGGAGAGTTGGAGCACTTTATTTGGGACGACAGGAAAGAAGACATTTACAGTAGATACATCTTTATATGCTGATTTGAGAAAAAGGCCACAAACCGACTTTAATAGCAAACATCTTGAGGTTACCGAATTAGAATTGCTTAAGAACTAAAGAACCCACAACGTGTATCATTTATTCCATGAAGATGACCGCGTCTTCCTCCAGAAGTCAAGATGGCACTGATTAAACCTTGAGGGTGTGGGAAGTGATAATGCAATGTTGCGGCAGAGCAGCGGCGACGCTCCTCCTCAACAAGTCATCGTGACCCCACCCGCGCACAATGAAGCTTTTCTAAGGCACATGACATTATTATTTGGTAGTTATTTTTCTCTTGCCTGAAAACAGACACACACATGTCGGGCACACACCAAATCAATTAGTCCATTATGGCTTTAACCCGACCCGAAGGTTCACTGCATTTCTATTTGTTTATTTTTCCCCTGTCAAAAGGCCTGAAACGTTGTTCATAATTAGAGAGAAGAAAAAAGCAATATTTTTCTTCAGCGTGCCGCTCGCTGACGGGTATTAGCAGAATATGCATGGCACAAAAACACATTCTGCGCATTTTCTCATTTAATCAACCGTTCCTGGACGAATAACAGATATTTTCGTGTTTAGAAATCACTGTAACAAGGCTGTGCCCTCTTGCATGGCAAACAGGGGTTAAATGAAATGATGAAATGTGCCAATAACAACAACCCGGGGTGTCATGTGATCTTCAGTGCTGACTGGCCTGCACCCGAGCGCTCAATAAAAGCACACTGTACTGGGGTGAATGTCAATAGAGTAGGTTCAATTGAGGATGTAATAGGGACTTTAGGCTTTTGTGTCAAGCACATACAAATATTCAGCCTTGGCCGAGCTTAGTCGCATAAGCTCTGCTTTCAATTCTCTCATGTTAAACACAGCAATAAATTATCTTTTTTAATATGAACTCATATGAGTCATTCAGAAAATATGTAATATTGGATGAACTGTGCTTGTATGCAGTTTAGAAATATTAATGATACTGATACGTATTGCCAGTTGAGTAGAATTGAATGGCAGGGTGCTAACAACACCAAGGTCATGGGTTCAATTCCCAAGGGACACATATACTAATAAGTCAATTTGGACGAGGGCACCTACTAAATTCATACATTTAAATGTAATACACAGCAGACTCGTATTACCTCTCAGACAAGAAAAGAAACCAATGCTTAAATAGCAAATGCACTATATTTTGTGAACTAACTGATGACAGTCTAATTAAATTAACATTTTATCCCCACTCATCTGAGCCACAAAAAGGTGTGGAAAGGTTTTGACAGTGCTGGGAACGCTGGGGAAAGGGGGGAAAATCCTCCATCCATAAATCTGCAAACGGGTGTCCTCCTGTCACACATGCACACACCTCCGATAAACATTACAAAAGGAGATATGACAGAAATGTGCTTCCTGTCCCCCAACCTATCGACTGAATACACTCACTACAAAAAGCACCGATGTCCAATCCCTAAATCTCAACTCCTGTATAGCTTTCACCCCCCTCCCCGAATGACAAATGATGAGTAGTGAATTAATTTGTGTGAAGCAGCTCAACATTAAGAAGGTGTGTTGAAAGGTGTCTGCTCATGTTTCGAATTAAACGCACTGCTGGTCAGCATTAGCACCTAGATGCCCGTCGAGGCTGCGCGCCTGCCTCTGACACTTAGCAGAGAGAGAGAGAGAGAGAAACTGGATTTGCCTGTTCACACTGGAATAATTAGAACATGTCAGGAAGAATTAATTTCCTCATTTTTCAAAAGGATACACAGAAATTACCATGTTATTATATGACAGGGTCCCTGGGAGGATTGTATTAAATTTGATTTCCAGCGCAGCCCACACAACAAATTAAAGTCATAAATAAGATGGAAAGAAGCGGGGCACAGAGCATATGTTTATGGCAATGAGTGAAGCCAGGGGAGCAGAAAGAACTATCTTCATTTCATTTTATTTAAATCAGGCCGACACTCTATGTCTGAATGACAGCGCCTGCTAATGAGGGCTCAGGGTCTCCTTTATATTAGCAAAGAGAAACAGCCACTTAGTGGGTTAGACATCGTGCACCTTTCCTCTACAACTCAACCAGCTGAGCATCTGCCTCCCTAATGGACACATTACCGTGTGCTTACAAACTTACAAGCCCTGCAGAAAGGTGAGGTCTCTCTTAACTTACATCTGCGTAACAAATCAATTAAGGCTGCTCCTTGTTTCGCAGACTCCGCCGTAGATGTTTTTATTTTTCGCCACTTTGGGCTCAATCTGATAAAAAAGTTAAGTAAAAGAGTCAGATGTTCGCAGTTCATTTCACATTCATTTAAAGTCAGACTATGTTGCAGCCATTATATGTTGTTTCCTATATTTTCAAAGGAACGATCTGCGTCTGCATGAGTAAAAATAAAATCTTATATTTTATACTATAATGTACGGTTTGTCCTAAACTCAACTATAAAATCCACACTATTGCTAATTTTTCATAGGTATGCTTTTTGCAGGTCATTGCTAAATGCAAAATACTTTAAAATAAATGAGATCATTTTAAACTAGAAACAGCTATTTTACCAATTATGCATAGCTTAAAGCGACACTCCACTTTTTTAAAACATATGCTTATTTTTCAGCTCGTCTAGAGTTAAACATTTGATTTTTGCCGTTTTTTAATCCATTCAGCCGATCTCCGGGTCTGGCGGTACCACTTTTAGCATAGCTTAGCATAATCCATTGAATCTGATTAGACCATTAGCATCGCACTTAAAATAACCAAAGAGTTTCGATTATTTTTCCTATTTAAAACTTGACTCTTCTGTAGTGACATCGTGTACTAAGACGGACGGATAATTAAAAGTTGCGATTTTCTAGGCAGATCTGGCTAGGAACTATACTCTTATTCCGACGTAATAAACAAGGATTTTGCTGCAATACCATGGCTGCAGGAGGCACAATGATATTATGCAGTGCCCGAAAATAGTCCCCTGCTATTAAAATTTATCAAAGGGACTACTTTCAGGCACTGTGTAATATCATTGCGCCTCCTGCAGCCATGGTACGGCAGCAAGTCCTTGATTTTAACACCGGAATGAGAGTATAGTTGCCAAATAAATTACAACTTTAAATTTTCCATTGGTCTTAGTACACGACGGGTCTACAGAAGAGTAAAGTTTTAAATCTGAAAAATATAGAAACTCTTTGGTTATTTTTAGCGCGATGCTAATGGTCTAATCAGATTCAATAGATTATGCTAAGCTATGCTAAAAGTGCTACCGCTAGACCCGGAGATCAGCTGAATGGATTCCAAAACAGTAAAAATCAAATGTTTAACACTAGAGCTGGAAAATGAGCATATTTTTGTCCCTTTAATGAATAGTTTTGAGCATAATTACTTATGTCTTTGAGTATTATTAATTATATTTTTGCACAGGCATAGATTGCCGGTGCAATTGTATTACATAAATATATCAATAATCAATAAACAATATAATTGTAGTTGTTCTTGAGAATTTAAAAAACGTGCGTGTTTGTATACAAGTAATTTAAATGTAACAAATTATTCTTTCCTGTAACCCCCACTTATATATAACATAAAGCATTTGAAAACATTTGTGTTTAACAATTCATGATGTGTGCTGAAACCGAACTGCTAAAATGCACCAATTTTTGTTCTCCCGTCTTTGGAGTAGTAGTGAGAAAAAGGTGCTGTAAATCCTTTTGAGTCGTATTAGTTTATTACAATCGTGCGGTGGAGGCAGTGGAATATAGACAGAAAGAAACTCTTTGGGAATGGGCATCATTAGAGCCAAGCGTTCCCCTGGGCCCCACAAACTTTAAATAATTTGCAAATCAATTAACTGGCAACTCTCAACATAACACGAATTTCACACCCCCGGGTCAGGGCACATTATCAGCTCCAGAGGATTCATGGCATTTTGGGAGAAAAGTTCATGGTTGAAATCATTAATTCATTCAACAGGACTTTTAGTTATGCATTACTTTCTCCATCTGTGGAAGCCAGGTGATTAATAACATGTATGGCCATATATAGCCAACAGGAGAAACACCTTTTCCTTTGTAGCATGGGAGTGGTCTTTACCCTAAGATGAACGAACACAAGTCTATAGGTGTATAAACTAATAACCTAATATAACCTAAATTGTTTACTTAAAAGTGTTAATTTTTCATAAATACCAATAATGAGTCATCCCAGCCAAAAAGAACAATTAATGAAATATACAACTATGCATATACTCATTCAATTTAATTTGGCTTTGGCATTTCTATCACAAATATCCCCAAACTCCCTGCAGTTCCAGTACAAACCACCTGGTGTTCGTGACCCCTGCTCCAAATGATTTCCAGTTCAAGTCTTGTAGATTATACTCGTTCAAAAAATTTATATCAGACCCTGCAAGGTCTTGGAGACTGAGAGGACACACCTGTAGACATGCCGTCACTCCAAAGTAATCTCATGAGAACTTATAATATAAAAAAAATTGATCCTCTGCTGTAAATACATTGCAGGTTTTAAGACCTTACAACATCTTTTCATAATAATAATTGAATTTTCAACAATTTAATCTTAAATTAATTCACTGTGATGAAATTGTATGTTCCATCGGGCCTATTGAAGAGAGAACATGGAATTTTTGACGGGCCTGATGAAATTAAAATGCCGATCCCTATTGAACGGAATGCACGACAAAAATCACGCAAAGGGCCGGTGAAAAACTGTAGCTGGAGAGGGCCTGTTAATAGATGGGAAAATAACCACTCAAAGGTTATTCATTTTCATTAGGGCTCCAGGAGAGCTGTTTATTTAATTTTTTTACAGAAAATCATTCCTGGAGCCACGGGTCCCGCAGAGACATCAACAGCGAGACGCGCTAAATGCAAAATGAAAGAAGGCTCCGGCAGCTTTATTAGATGAATGGCACACACTGATAAAGAGTGTATTCTGCCTGTTCAAACAGATGCCGTTGTTTCAACCTCAGGTGTTTCCGAATGACTTCGCACAAGAGTGATTAAGCAGGCCACACGCTCGCCCGAATTATTTACTGCCTCATTTTGTGATTAATTAAACATGGAGATTGAAGTTGCAAAGGAATATAGATTAATGAGTGTGTTAGGACTCGTAGGTCTGATGAGCATCAGAGCATTTGGGGAGGGATGTGAAGCGAGTCCAGGTCTTCTCTTGGCATCATATTCAAACTATGTGAAATGAAGACGACATTGGGTTGGAATCAACAGGGCTTGTAGATAGTGATTTTTAGCACATGTTGACAGCGCTCTCTCTCTCTCTCTCTCTCTCTCTCTCTCTCTATCTCTCTCTCTCAACATTAGTGGTTTTACTGTAACTAGATCCTTACATTATTTGTTAGAGTTAGATTTTATTGATGAAACATAAACATATACAACACTGTTCCAGTAGTTCGCTTGCTTGAGCGTCACATTAGCAAAAAAAGGTCATGGGTTCAATCCCAAGATGACACTTACTGATAAAACGTACAACTTGAATGAAATGTAACTTGGATGTCAAATGCATAATTCTAATATAATGTATAATATTAATACTATACTATTGAATGTTATTTCTATTGTTTATTTTTTCTAAACGAAAAAAATCTGGCTTTGCCAAAAAAACGTTCACTCCCTCACCCACACCCACACACACACCCACACCCACACCCACCCACACACACACACACACACACACACACACACACACACACACACACACACACACACACACACACACACACACACACACACACACACACACACACACACACACACACACACACACACACACACACACACACACACGTAACCACTCACACAAAGCCAATCTGATGTACAGTACAAGGCTTACACTGTTACTCTCAGTGTTGGAACAGGGCCAGCGCATAGGCCTGATGTTTACTGTTCTAACTCAAGTGGTCCTTTTACCTTCATTCAGCTTAACAATCAGCGTTTCATTCCTTAAATAGAGACCCGACCCTGTGACATATCAATGTTAATATCTATGTTCACAGGACACGAAACCAGACAGGCCGCAGCTGTTCCACGGTGGTGCTTGTACACAACTTTCGTAGAACATGTAACCTCATCCTAAATGCTAAGACTACTATAGCGTTACCGTAACAGGAACCAGCCGAGGCACTCCACTGTAGAAACTACTGGAGAAAATCTGACTTTTTAAATGTGAAGAGCTAAGATTACTTCACAAAATCCTCTAAAAGAGCTCTTCACCCACCAGAAGTAAAAAGAGACGTAAACGTGCAGTATCAAATTTTGTCACTACACAATTTTCCAATAATATCATAGCACATGATCTTCCTCGGTGGCGGCTCCCGTTGCAGCCTATTTCAGGCTGACGGGAATTTTCAGAGTCTCCCGAATGACAAGCCAACAGGCAGACAAAGGCTGTAATCACTCCTGGCCCTTTTGTTATTTCTCCATTCATTCCCTCACTGATCGGCCTCTCCTTCCTTCGACATCCATTCAGCGCGGACTTAACACGCCGGCGACACGCACTACAACTGCAGCTAAAATACAAGAGCCCGGGCCGGTGTAATAGGACGTATTGATCTGAGACGAAGGCGATGTTTGACTTCAAATCGCAGGGATAAAGCCGCCGCATTAGCACGTGGCCTTGAACTTTGAGCAAGAATACCGGCCTAATTATGCTGGGCCAACAGTGGGGCTTTCAGCGTGTTAATATAACTCTGTCCTGCACCTCATATCGAAGTGACATTTGAAAAAAGATTAATATGAACTTAACTTTCAGGACGCTTGTTTGCTTAACATTACCAGGAGTAACAGATTTGCCAGATACGATCTTTATTACTACGCTGGAAACTCACATTTAAGACATATTGTGGCAGAAAACTGCAGCCGTATATTGCCGACTGTTTACTAAGACCCTGTCTGTGTTTCTTTTAAAGGGGTTCTTTCTTCATTGCTCTCAATGCTCTTATTGAGGCCGACTGGCAGCCAGAAAGTACCAATAACATAGTTGGTATTAGCATAGAGAATAGATTCACTCTATACGCACCGATGGAAGTGTATGTGTTTGAGTGGAACGCAGCGGTAGGTGCTAACAGGCAAAACAGACTTTTTTTTAACCTGACTGCTTTTAACTTTTCGAGTAAAACGAAATCCAAAGGCTACAATCATCATTTCTGGATGCTTTTAATGTTTAATATGTAGCATTTTACACACAAATGTGAAAAATATCGTGGATGCCATTGGTTTGGAGGAGGAGTGTGACAAACTATAGAGGAAGCATGTAATTCAAATCATTCATCAGTTCTGGAGGGTATTCGAGTGTTTTTCTAGCAAACTAAATACATTCATGAATTAACGTTTGTTTGCTTGAGATCACCCTTTCCTGTGTTGGCGAAGCATGTATGGCAGTTCAGAATCATGCTAGACAGACATTAAGGAGCAATGGAGACAAAAATGTTCATGCACATGTGTGCAGCGTTCGTGCGGCACTGACACAAAAGACATATACTGTAAAAACTGTTGATTGTACTTACGTAAACAGAAAGACTTTATCCCCAGCTCCCAAAGATCACTGCTGAGTTGATTTTGAATTCATGAAAATTACCTACAACACAACAAAGAGAAAATGCTGTGAGGGTTCAGCTTGGCACAGCTTTCTTTATTATTTGTCTTTTTTTTAGGGTAAGTGTGTGTGTGTGAGAAAAAAGAGAGAGAGAGAGGTTGTCAGACCCGAAAAGATACAGTGCTGGCAGGCAGTCAAAGGCCCAGCAGATGAAGTTAAACAGTTGTAATGCGGTATGGCCTCTAGTTACTCAATCCTAGACAATGTTTAGAGTCCACTTCTCTAATACCTCATTAATCTGTCCATGCACTGTTTGATTCTTCTAATAAATGGCTTTCATACAAAGCACTTGTTTTATCTAATTCCTCTCACTGCCTCTATTACACTGCAGAGCACTAATGATTTATTTAGTTACATGCTCTGCTGGTTCTAGCAGGTCTTCTGAGGACCTCCAGAAACGGCGAAAGCAAGGAAACGCAAACAAACAAGAAGCAGGCACTCCCTGTTTACCATTATCCAACCATATGTGTAATCTCACATTTCCTTCGCTCGACCTGAAGAAAAGAGAAAGAGAGTGCACAAATCTCACTTATGTTCTTTTCTCCACATTATTCTGTTTTTCACAACAAGCGGGAATCTCATTACTGGCTGATTTATACAATTAGCCTGCTTCGGCATCACCAATTAAACAAGGACACTGGGGTTTGAGGTCACGGCTAATTGATCCGAGCTAGAGACCAGCGAAATCTGCCATACGAGCGACCGCGTCAACCGCACAGACCGAGTAAATGGATGCGTGGGAGGGTGTGTTAATAGAATAAACTGCGAGATCTTTGGTCTCCAATGGATGAACCTCGAAGCTGAGGGTGACAATGGGAGAAAGCAGGCAGGAGGTCTGACCCGTGTGTGAATGGAAAGCCGTTGTCATCTTAATAGCACCTCTGAGCTGACAGTCTATTCCACGTTCTCAAAGGACCGTGCCTGTGTCTCCACACTGTGTCAATGTTCTCACCGCACACCCACAAAGCGTGTACTTGTGTGTCTGTGTGTGTGTGTGTGTGCACATACATTTTCTCTTTTTCGACTCTGGTTCGGCACACATACGCTCTCGGCGGAGCAAACCCCTGACAGGGGTGGTAATTCTATAAACGCTTTTCTCTTTGTGAACCATAGAACGCTTGACTAATTTCTGTTGTGCTTTAATAAACAGGGGGTTATTTTAATTGCAGAGGGTAAAAAATGAAAAGGAATTTAAAATTATAATTTGATGCTAATTGAGAAAAATGATGAAAGTAACAAGCCGGCGAACAATATTATATGAATGCCTTTACAGCTAAAAAAAATACTTTGATTTGAATAATAAGACAATGTTATTGGAAATAATTAAAGCAATGCAATAATGCCTGGCCTGCAATATTAATGACTGTGACAGGCCACTGTAGGAGCGCAAGGGCTCATTTACGAAGCCGAATTACTGTAAGCAGGCAAGCAGGACTTCACTCCCTTTTCTAATTGGGCGATCATGAATTCATTAAAGAGAATTCCAATCAGCACCAGTCTGTTTTTATTAGTCACCCAACAGTTTTATTACTGATTCGATGTGTCCGCAATTACCACTGCGGCTTTTAACACACACAGCCAGTGAAGTGAAGAAAGAAAGAAAGAAAGAAAGAAAGAAAGAAAGAAAGAAAGAAAGAAAGAAAGAAAGAAAGAAAGAAAGAAAGAAAGAAAGAAAGAAAGAAAGAAAGAAAGAAAGAAAGAAAGAAAGAAAGAAAGAAAGAAAGAAAGAAAGAAAGAAAGAAAGAAAGAACAGGTGAGTAGTATGAGTAGTACTGTATAAGCAGTTGAGCAAAGCCAAGCTTCTTGGCAAATTACTGGATAAAAAGCTAATGCCCATTAAACCCCACAAGGACCAATCGCAGAGCTCCCAAAAATTAATGACAGGTCTAACTGTGAAATCAACCTTTTGTCATATTCCTCACTCCAACAGATTAGGAATTGAGTTCTTTAAATGAAAACAGTGCTGAATATTTCATAGGGGTTAAGTGGGATGTTTAACGCTAGTGCTGGGCAAGCCAATCCATCGACCATGACAGTGACTCCAGCTATTCCCTCCAACGAACACACTACCTCAAACTGACTCCAGCAACACAAGCCAATGGACACACACACACACACACACTCACACATGAAATAAGAGCTTAATGTGATGCTCCAAAAATGAAGGTCCAAGTCCATAGATTTTACTGTCTGCCTCATTCCACGAGATTCAAACGCCAGTACATACACATTACGGAAGCATGTGGCTAGTCGTCATATTTGAGTTCATTATTTGCCAATAAAATGTGTTCTTTGCATTTCGCCCAAAGAGAAAAATTCAAGAGAGTCTTTTAAATTCCAGGCATGTGTTCACCTTAGTTTCAGACTGATTCCTGTTCAGTGCTGTGTCCCTGACAGCATATCACGGCGGCTGGGAATCGGAGACTGACCTCCAAACCAACGTCCTACCAGAACCGTGGACACTCGATTAACGCGAGCAGCTTGCTTTAAATTTATTTGCAAAAGAGGAAGAAATACACTAGCGTGCTTTACATAATACACTGTAAATGTGTGTTGATAAGAGAGAGACTGAACTGTAAGTGCAAAGTGGTTCGTGCGCGGGTCAAATATAGATGAAATCCTTCATTTTCCACCGTGAACATGTTGTACTCCCGGTGCTCCACGACCGCGGATGGAACGCTTTCATTTACATCAACTTCAGATTTCTTCTGATCCAGCAACCGGCAGAAAAAAATCACTTTAAATGTACCATTTCCTCCATTACTCTTCCCTGGTCCAGAACATGTTAAGAGGGGATTTAGGGGAAGTAGTTATTGGGACAAAGGAGGCAATATCCCCCATCAGCAGGACGGTCTCTTACCTGGTGGAGGACAGTTATCTCTATACTAACAGCAGGACCACTGCTGGGGTCTGGAGAAAAGGCAGAGGGGGGTAAAATATGGCAGAACGGAACCTAAAATACAGGCCACTCACACTTAGCTGTAGGGGGAAGAGCAAAGAGGCGAAGCGGTGTTTTATGAAAACCTTCATGCCTGCTTATTTTCGAATTCAATATTCGGCCTGACAAAAATCAACCAGTGCACACGCATAGCAGACAGACCTTTGGGTGTTAAAGCATAAAGATACAAAGATTTAAAGAAAGTAGGCTTAAAATAAAAGCAAAATGGATTAATACGATTACCAAATTGCAAAAGGTTATGATGTCATTAGATACAGTAAATATACCGTTTACTTAGATAGACAGACAAACAAATAAAAATACATACTATTAAATCACGAAGTAAATTTGACCTATGAGGAGTTAAGATGTAATAACCTGGGTGTGTCTGACATGTTTTCTTATAAAATATAATTTTTTAGGTTTAGTAATTTCACTTTAATGGCAATGAAAAGTTTATTAGTCAGTAATTGAAATGCCTTATTTTCAGAAATGTCACTTTAGTCATTTCATTGGTATTTAACAAATTAGACTGTTTCGCTATAAAGCCATCTACATTTTTAAAAGACATGCGGTAGTAAACAGTTGCAAAATCACTAAAGATGCAACCCAGGTTTAAATTTAAAACACGGTCGTTTTGTGCACCGTCATTCATCCAATTTAACCTCCCTTCATTCAGAATAAAAATTGGCATGGCATTTAGTGGATTCCAGCAACAAAACAGTATTTCTGAATGGCCCGAGGCGGTCAATATCATGATCTCATCTTTGATAGGGGTGACGTTAAAGGGACACTCCACTTTTTTTTGAAAATGAAAACATTTAAACATTTGATTCTTACCGTTTTGGAATCCATTCAGCCGATCTCCGGGTCTGGTGCTAGCACTTTAGCATAGCTTAGCATAATCCATTGAATCTGATTAGACCATTAGCATCGCGCTTAAAAATGAGTTTCGATATTTTGCAGGAGGCGCAGGGGACTATTTTCGGCCACTATAATAATATCATTGCGCCTCCTGCAGCCATGTTACGGCAGCAAAGTCCTTTATTATTATGCCAGAATGAGAGTATAGTTCCTAGCCATATCTGCCTAGAAAATATCAACTTTTAATTATCCATCGGTCTAAGTACACGATATAACTACAGAAGAGTCAAGTTTTAAAAAGGAAAATATTGAAACTCTTTGGTTATTTTGGATATGATGCTAATGGTCTCATCAGATTCAATGGATTGTGCTAAGCTATGCTAAAAAATGGTACCGCCAGACCCGGAGATCAGCTGAGTGGATTCCAAAATGGTAAAAATCAAATGTTTCACTCTAGGGGAGCTGGAAAATGAGCATATTTTGAAAAAAGTGGAGTGTCCCTTTAAGTGGCTTTTGCATATGAGGCTGAGCTCCTCGTATATTAAATATATGTTATGTGAAGTGACTTCACAACCGAACTTGTCTAAAAATAAATAAAAAATCCCCAAAAATAAGATATCCAAATTAAAAGTCCACTTACAATGTAAATAAAAATTGTATTTATTTATTTATTTTCATTTCTGGGTTACTTAAAGAGATCTAAGCTGGGTGTGAACCTGTGAAGAGCAATTATTTCCACGGGAAAACAAACGCAAAATGCATCGCTAGGTGCATCGCCCGTCGACTGAAGGCCAATAATGTTTCAAAAATAAGGAGCATGCAGAAATGCACAAGAGTAGTACGCTAGAAAGAGCAGCCGAACAAAAACGAGCAACGTTCTTTCACTGGAATAATAAAGACATGTCCAATTTCATTGATCGCCCTCTTTGAAATCTGCCATTCGCCCACAAAAAAGCACATGCTTAGCCTAAGTGGGCCTGCTTAGAGTCGAGGGTTTACTGTTGTATTTATAAAGCATATTTCACTATTCCCATCTTGAGGAAATAGGGTGTTGATTTTAAATCAAACATCTCTCTTTAGACTTGCAGACAGCTCCTCGACCAAGGCAGACTTTTATGTCCGACACTGCAGATACATTATGTGTGATTTACCTTCTGTGAAATAACAACAGTGAAGCGCCGTATTAGGGGAAGAAAAGCTGACCAGCCACTACAAGGCCTCAGATTCAGCCCGAGAGGAATTCCAGTCGAATAAAATATAGCACAGATTCAGTACACGATTAAAATACAGCAGACCAAAAGAGCAGGGCCTTGTCTTTTTTTGTCACTGATTCAGAGCTTATTCCCTAGCTGTGGTGCGAGGCACTTTTTCTTTCTTATTCCATATTTATCCGCCCCCTACTATTGAGTTGGTTTATGGAAACAAGCTTGGTTTTCTCTCAGGTAATGTGTTTATTCTCCCGGTCTCCTCTTCTAGTTTACGGGGGCTGCCTGCTGTTCCGTCTCTCTCGCTCTCTTATCGCCCGTACTCTCACGGGGCATTTTAGCTGCTGAAATCCTGTTCACCACATACCGGTTTTAGAATCTGTGAAATGAGTGCAGAAGAAGCGTGGCCACAATGTCTGCCTGTGTTGCCAATGGACTCGAAAATGGGTCCGGGAGCTTTTTGTCCAGGGAATGCATAAATGGAAGTTTTTAACACCTCAAAGAAAGCCAATGCCTTTGTGTGGCCAGACGAGAGAGAGAGCCCTGGATCTCCTGAGGAGGCAGACATGCTGAGTGCTGCAGGACAAAGAACCTAAAGCTTAAAGCAGCAGGAACATACGTATACACACACACACACAAACGCTTCCCTCACACACGCTTTTATGGTACAATACGCACACATAATAAGAAACATATACACAGATAAAGGCACGAGGCACGCACACACAGGTCAAGGATGTGGAAAAACACAGAATGATGGATTGTTAAATGTTGGAAAGTTGTTGAATCGCCTCACGAAAGGCATTTCAGCGAGAATATGACCCGGCTTTGATGCCGCATCGCATAAAGACAAAACATTACGCTGAATTATGCAGATGCCATTCAAATCATACTAATAAAACAGATGAAAGAAATAATGTGGCTGAAAACCAATGCATGAAAACATTGATTGCCAGCATACAGATGATCCCTTATTGCAAATCATTTATTTTGTTTTCCCAAAAAGACAGGTTGTGCAGACAATCAGACAGCATATGCTTTGGCTGCTCACAATAAGCATTTAAATGCAAATATGTCTGATGCACAAAGAACCTGCAACTTCTGTCAGTGGCGACATAATCAACCTGCAATTGTTTCCTGACTCCGAGACATTTCAAGTGACAAGGTCTAAGCAGCGAGCATCTGTATTCAAATTACCGTGCTATTTAAGGCCTCGATCCGTACAGGGATATTTTTCTAACGGTAAGTCGTGCTGAAAGTCAATCATATGGTGAATTAAACCAGAATGGAAGCAATTGATCCAGAAAAGATCAGGTTACATCCAGGCGCACCGGTTGTGCGCAAATTATTTGTGTAGTTCCAGTTCAGACAGAGGAGCGCGCGTGCGGCCCGTTTTTCAAATATTACATTTGCAACTGAATCAGGGCTTCGCGGTTTGCATTCTTGATAAATGAACGAGATACAATTGAAATAAGAAACATGGTCAAGAACACAAAAGAGAAAAATTAATCGTGCGCTGTGTGCACTCTTTTTGAAGGATAGACGGAGCCTCGGGTAGGTACTGTACGCCAGAAAAGGCCTTGGTTCCCCAAGGATGAGTTTGTGTGGTATGTAAAATCTAAAAAATTTATTTCAGGTCTCAATTTGAATAACAACAAAAAAAAACAAAGTTACGACTCATCTGTACTCGCATACTTCATGCACAAGTTCATTTTTAATTCTTTTACCAGCACGCAGGGAGGAGCGCATTGTGCTCTAGGGTTTTGTCTGGTGGCTTCATGAAAATCCAGAAACATTCGGCTGTTTTCCCAGGCAGAGCAAAGGTATGAGCAAAAATAAAGATGCAACTATAAAACCCTTAGTTGATTTTCTTTTATGCTTAAAGTTCAAGAGCATACCCATAAATTCCTGCTGTAATTGTGTTTGGTACGGTTCAATGGGGGATCCGTGCTAAAGAATATAAAATAATTTACAATGCTTTTCTTTAGTTTTCTATTCTATTTTATAACAAAAAATCGCAAAAACCTACAAGGTCGTACGGGGAGATCTTATTAAGGATTTCTGATTAAATATTTGGTGCAAAATCAGAAGTAACACTACAAAAATATATATTTTTTTAATCAATACACTGTTATCCTCCTATATGTTGGAATGCAGGTGAATCTGTTAGTAGGGAAAAGTAAATGATGCATTTGAGAATTTTTCTGCAATCTAAATTTTCTAGAGAGGAAAATGATTTAAAAGATGGACACAAATCTCAGCTGACATGGCAGGGAGTGGCCTAAGCTCTCTCTCTCTCTCTCTCTCTCTTATTTACTTTATGTACAGTACAGCTCCTCAAAGGCACACGCAAAGCAGCTCCGCGGTTCCCTTTTTCCCCCTCTGAGAAAACAAATGTAGTGTTTGAGTCACTGATCAGTGTTGTAATTGAGTTTAACACTCCTTTTCTGCCGGAAAAAAAGAGTCTTTGAAATGAGGAGGTCAAATTACCTCTCCAGTCAGGCAATAAATAAGTCAAACAAGGTAAAGGCTCCTGCCAGCATATTTTAGTGCAGAATTCAATTAGTGCAAAACAGGAGATGCGTGGAGCTTCACTTAGCTATTAGATGCACGTCCCCTCCTATGATGCTCTTACACAGCTGATGGAGGACGCCTTTATTAAAAAAAAACGCTCAATCCTAGCGATTGCAGGGAAAACGTTTGGCAAAATGACATGCATCACATGACAGTGGCGGCAAGCTGGAGAGAGATATCCACAGATTTAATCTAACATTGTTAGCAAGTCACAATTCAAGTAGAAACACTAAACTAGCTCAAAATATAAAGGAAGAGAGCACGGTTTGGGAATTTTTTTCCACTATGCAAGTTTTGCTTTTCTCCATTATGTTGCTGATGTATAGTGGCAGTTTCCATTGATTTCTGAACAGGAGAAAGGAAGCCCCATGACGCAAGTCATGGGACTTCAGGGCGGTTGGACAACATATAGAACAAGGAAGTGAGTTGTGAACGCAAATGCATGGGCTCACACCTCAACACACCCAACTGGTACAATGTTGCTTTTGTGACATAATGCTCTTGAAAATAATCAAATTTTTCCTATCCTATGTATCCTGCAATAACAACTGACATCACGGTTTCAACCATATGCCCTGTGGCGCACGTTTTGCATTTTCTCAGCACGAAGGGGGATAAGAGAAACACTGTAAAACGGTTATTATATTTCGGATCATGCCCAGGGAACCTATTACAACATGACACGGACCACGTGAAACATCAGGAACCCTGAGAGACTAACTTCAATTTGTGCAAAGTCAAAGCTCATAACTTCACAACACACAGTTTAGGAGCCAGCCAACCTTTAAGAGAAAAAACTGAATAAAATAAAGACAACATTTTTACCGCCGTGGGTTTAGGGTGGTCCTCAATGTTCAACTCTCACCCCCTAAATGTGTTATGATATTAATAAAAACACAGTGCAACATTTTGAATTGTTCCTACAATATCTAGAGGTTGCTCAAAGCCTTTAAATGTTTCCAAAATGACATATTTAGCAAAAACTGTACCATTTAAAAACGCACAACACACATAAAACTTGCTTCTTGGATGGTAACGTTCCAGTAAACATATAGCGGGCTTGCTTTGTGTTGCTTCAGCCATTGTCTCAGTGTATATTGTCTATTGTGCTTCATTCACATTGAAGCTTTCTTGCTTTGAAAGACATATCAAAACTAAAACTGGAGTTTTAATTGCATGGAGCATGGTCAAATAAGTCCATTGCTGCTATATATTATTAAACAATTATACATGCTAGCACAAAGTATCATATAATACACGAATGTGTAAAACATCAAAACTCTACAACCTCTAAATAGTAATTAATATTGAATTTTTTTTGCCAATTTTATTTATTTATTTATTCAAACATATTGGTGGGGCGAGAGCATTTTAAAAGTTGAAAAATAAGGACCCCCTATTGCAGGTTCATGTTTACAGTATTTGTGAGATCTGTTTCTCTAATGCCTTATGAGAAACAGTCTTTCCCTGGAAGGTCTCTAAATGTGTGTCAAAAACAGGTGCCAGAACTCCAATGAGACGGGTCTCCCCCGGTATCCACACACACACACACACACACACACATTTGGCCGATGATAGCAACATGAGGTTAATATTATCGGCGCTGAAAACGCGACAGGTGGGTCACATGAAAGGTCTCTGATTTTCTCTCGCCCATGAAACACATGGTTCATATTATTCTCCAGCAACACTGACAACGATCCAACAAAAATATCAAGATGCTTCCACCGGCACTACTGTTCGGCACAATATTTTCAAATGTATCTTAGATTACGCAGCAAAGTAAATTTTCCCGGCCTACTGGGCTTCGGCGGGTAAATTAGAAGGGAAGTAAAAACGTAAATGAATAAACATACAGTAGGGACGTGGAAAGGTATTTAAGCCCGGGGGAACACAAAAGCAACGCATCACGAGCTAAAAGCATGAAAGGATCGAGCCCTCAGCTTAGTTGACTTGTGCACTTTCCACTCCAGTGTTTCAGCGATCGAGTGTGCCGTCGACTTGATTAGCACTCCTCTCTCTCTTTCCTTCACATTCAGTCTTTCTCTAAATCACAAACAACATGAGGAAATCTAAGAAATGTGGATGATTAGACCATAAAATTATCCATCACCTGAAACATCTGCATTTTACGGTGTATGTGTGCATGCTGGAAAAAATCCCATCTGTAAAAGTTTCGTTTTTGTGCTCCTTGTGCACAACAATGTTGCCGCGAATGTTTGGATGAGGGGGGATACGACTCTTTTCTAAAGTCTGTGAAAAGGCTGCAAGATAAGCAGCATTTACCCATGAATAGAGACGGGGCTAAGCTTTTTTATGTGTAGCTCGCCGAGCGCAAAACCATGCCCTGCTGAAATCAAAAAAAGAGCTAATAGTCAGGTTAGCCACTGTCATTCTAAGAAGGAAGTCGGTTGTGAAATTGTCAAATCGCCGTCTTTACGTTTTACGAACGCTCGCTGAAATGATTTATGAAATAGAGGCTATCACATGGCAGGCAATGTTTGAGGTTCTCGGAGGTGAGAGGAGAAAAGGTTGAAGCAATCCTAATCTTTCCACAGAAGACGGGCGCTAATAATGCGCTCCTTTATCTCCTTTGCTTAAACAGTGCATACTTTGAAGTTCACAAAAACGTGTGATACTCATCGAGCTCTCCAAGCGCACCAGAGTGGAGAGTAAGAAGGAGGCCTTGCCATTTCCCCCTTTCACATTCCTTACCGTTTCAAGTCTAATTTGCTCTGAAAGTCTTCTGTGTTAAACCCGCATGCCGGGCCGACAGCATGCGAAAACAGGAGTTGACTCCGTCTTCCCAATGCCAGCCATACAGCGCCCAGACATATATTGCTACACTACAGAAAAACTTGATATATTTTCATGGAGCAGGTTAAGAGAGAGGCTGAACGTTAATGGGCCGATATCTGCATGCACATTTTCTGCCCAATAGCAACAACTGAAAGGACCCAGATGAAATCTGTGTGGTAAAGATGATATCATAGCATTGTGGTCGCACAGCAGTCTGGCAGACACATACCTCACGCTGAAGAGAGAGAGAGAGAGGAAACTAAACTCCAAATAATGTTTCTCCTCGTCTTTCCCATTTGAATATTCATCCCGTTTCCACGTCCCCAGAAACTCTTCTAATCAGAGTCACTTCCCCTTTAATCACTGGGGCTGTAATTATGATTTGATAAAGCATTTTAGTGCACTCTTCAGTGTCACTCACATATCTATGCTTGGAATACCATATTAAGAGCTGTCAGCCCTTAAGGGGAGCACTTTCCAAACAGTGCTGATCCGAATACGGCAAACACGCCCATCGGCTCTAATTAAAATTATTACAGGTTTGAACATGCTAAAGCTACGGCTAGCGGTTCCTCTGAAAGAGAGCGAGTCGAGGGAAAACTGATGAGTCTAGCAGACTCTGTAAAGATTCCTCCCCGTCCCTCTGATGTGCAGTAATTGTTTAAACCTGAGTGGAAATGGCCAAGTGCCTTTTTCGACGTACGCCAACTAAAAAAACAGCCCTCTGTTGCACTTTCCTATTCTGCTTCTTCTCTAATTCCATCCAACACGGAGCTTGAAGGAAAAGCCTCCGGTTCCATGTTCCTCTTGGAAGAGCGAGCACTCGGGATGATCGTCGACCACAAGTTGATAATGATGACGATTTAATTAGAAGCCTCTCTCTGGTCTGGAGTCGGCCCAAACTCCTCCACCCTGCAGATGGAATAAATTTAGCAACAGCGAAGAAGAGCAGGGCCATCCTATACATCCTTCCTCCACCCCCCCTCCCCACAACTTCTCTTTCTTGTCGTGTAAGTACCACCTCCAATCAGAGACCGAAAACATTCTTCCCTTCTGACACCACACCGCAAGACGTTTGTGAGCCAGCGTCACTCAAGCTTGCATCCCTTCACATACATGTGCGCACACGCACTCACAACCAAACCAAACTCAATCATCAACATGTGTTGCTCTGGCATGGTTCCAAAATAGTAATACAATGCTTACATAATTGTCAAATAAGATCTTTATAATACAAAGCTGGGTCCAGGAGGAGAGAAGTGCTTTCAAGGTAACTCCACAGCTTTGGAACAAGTGCTTTAATACGACAAGAAAGGCCTGAATCTGGGACGGCCAGCGTTGCAGTGAGAAAATGTCTCATTTGCATCCCGGGAGGTCCTTGGGGGTTTGGTTTAGCCCTGTGTCATAGTTTCAGTTTCTTTCCTAGTACAGAGTTTGCGTGTACTCTGAGTGAGCTCTTTTCAGCAGCGGGCCCATAATGGAGCTCTGCAGGACGACAAGCCTGCTGGTGGAAAAAAGGCTGGTGAGACTGTAAACCTGCCAGGATCGCCAAGTTTTCCATCATCTCTCTTTGTTTTGCTCGCTTTATTTCTGCGGAGCTTATATTAGTGTTGGGTGATTTTCTCCAAAGTGGGATTGTCCGATCTCAGCCTGTGAGAATCACAGATACACAATAGTATAGTCCTACATGTATGTAATATTTATCTATTACAAGCCTTTGGATTTGAGGCTAAAAAACAGAAGCTGCTTTACTTTAAGGGCAGCTGGCAACACTGTCACAATCGCAACTTAGTTAAAGGATTAGTCCATTTTCTTAAAAAAAATCCAGATAATTTACTCACCACCATGTCATTCAAAATGTTGATGTCTTTCTTTGTTCAGTCGAGAAGAAATTATGTTTTTTGAGGAAAACATCCCAGGATTTTTCTCATTTTAATGGACTTTAATGGACCCCAACACATAACATTTTTAATGAAGTTTCAAAGGACTCTAAACAATCCCAAATGGGCATAAGGGTCTTATCTAGTGAAACAATTGTCAATTGACAAGAAAAAAAATGCACTTTTAAACCACAACTTCTCGTCTATCTGATCGCCACCGCGACCTCACGTAATTGTGTAATGCCATGGAAAAGTCACGTGTTACATATATGAAACGCACATTTGCGGACCATTTTAAACAATAAACTGACACAAAGACATTAATTAGTATCATTCGACATACAACAATGTCGGACCGGTCCTGTTTCTCCATACTTGTAAACACTGGGACATAGTTTTGCTTTCGTCATCCGTGACTTCTTGATGTGATGAGGTATTGCGTGAGGTTGCGCTGGCGCGTCACAAGACCAGAGATAGACCAGAAGTTGTGGTTTAAAAGTACATATTTTCTTTATTTATCACTAGATAAGACCCTTATGCCTCGTTTGGGATCATTAAGAGTCCTTTGAAACTCCGTTGAAACTGCAATTTTAAACTGCATTAAAACTTTTAGGTGTTGGGGTACATTTAAGTCCATTAAAATGAGAAAAATCCTGGAATGTTTTCCTCAAAAAACATAATTTCTTCTCGACTGAACAAAGAAAGACATTAACATTTTAGGTGGTGAGTAAATAATCCGGAATTGTTTTTACGAAAATTGACTAATCCTTTAAACATGATGCCATTTATCCGAGTGTGCAGTTGATGCCCAGGTGCACTGTAAATTACTTGCCAAGAAATGTAAAAAGTTGGATAAATAAAAAAAATACTTCAATTGGTTACGCCAATAGAAAACATTTTTTTTTCAACTTACATTTTTCACTAAAAGCATTACACACTCTCACACAGGGAAAAGCTCATACATGATGAAAATCACGCAAGGCACATTGGTCGCAAGTGCAGGTTATGCGGGAATATTAATGTGAAAGTATGATGATAATGGCATAAAACATTAAACGGAAAACAAGCCAACTTTCTTCATGAAGGCTATCGCTATTGGCAATGTCTGACTATCCTTGACAAATGAAAGTATCATCTATCGGCACAATCCTAGCTAAATTCTGGGCTAAGATGAGCGGTTCAGCCTGTACGTGTGCGACTGTGTGTTTGTGCCAGTGTGGGTAACCTAAAAAATTGTCCAAGAGTATCCAAGGAAATGCATGGGAGGTGAAACCACAAGATGTGCTCAATAATTTCAGATTTTTGTTACCCTATTAAAAACAAAGAAATGGGCACCACATGATGGTTCACTCATTTCGACTGAAACAGCTCTCTGACACACAGCTCTACCCACACAGCGAGACTGCTCACAAAAAAATGAATTACGTTTCAAGCCCTTCCTGACCCATAGATTTAGCATGACAAACTAATGCAAAAAAGGATGATTTTTTATTTAATTTCAATTTGTTTTCCACTCCTCCGCAAGTACATACTCACTTTTTCCAGCTTGGTGTTCTCACTTTGGTGTGGTTAAAACATACTGGCAAAGCCAGGGAGAAAGATGGAGGGGAAGAGAAAAGACATTGGATACACTGCAGGATGAGTGAGTTCATACTGCTTCGTTAGGATTATGGCATTAGATTTAGGAAACTACTTGCTTGTCTTCTATCTCTTAGCTTGCGGTGCCGTGACCCAAAGAACGTTAACCATTGCATGGGTTCTCAACAAAGACACCCAGCCCCACGGCTGCAGCTTTGAAATAAGACTTGCATCATTAAGTGCCGAGTCTCTTCACATGAAGACCACTCAGACAAGACGCTCTAAACAGTGATGGCAAGAATGGCAGATCACGCTAACACACACATACTCATCACATCAGCTGCTGTCACCACTTGCCCCGTCATCAAAGCCTGTTCATGGTCACATACACACAGGTAGTCAAGTGCTTTCGCTCAGCCTGTCTGTTTGCTGCACACTACATCTTATTCCACTGACTGTCAGGAAACAGACTTTAACTCTCCTTCTTCAGAAAGGAGAGAGAAAGAGTGAGAGAGGTTGTGGTTTAGTCTGCTGAAGCCATTTTCTCATGACGCACAAGTAGCACAGACGGCAGAAAGCCTTAAAACATCGAGCGGGTGAACATAATCATGGCGTAAGGAAACAAAAGGAGTTGGTTTCAGAAATACTTCAGTTAAGACACACAACCACAGAAGTCCTCCTCTCTTTTTGCCACCCTCCTTTGTCACTTTCTTTTGTTTCTGGCATCATGCATCCTGAGTTTCCACAGACACTGAAGAAAAAACTATGGAAGATGTGATTTTGGCATCTTTCTCTCAAAATTTCCATAAATTTAGCAGACTCTCCGATGTCCTATCGCTTTCAAAGACTAGTACAACAGGTATCTTTGCAACAGCCTACCAGCTTTCATCAAATAGCAAGAAATATGCCTCGCGCATTCTGAAAGATTCAGAAAAAAGCCAATTATGCTGTTTATGAAGACTTTCTTTAACAAAACAGAAAGGTCCCTGAAAATTCAAAAGGCATTTTTGTGCAGAGGAGAATTTTGCTATGAGGTTTGAGACACAAATAATTCTTTTGCACTGATAACAAATCCCACTTTCTGTGTTTAAGACTGTACAGCTTAACTGATTTTAGAAGAGAACATCAAAATATATTTGTATTGTATAGATCAATGTTATAGAAAAAATAACCCTGATTGTATACAGTACCAAACCGTCCAAAGAAAATATGAAAGAAGAAAAGAAGACTTTGGTAAAAGCAATTTCAGACACAGCCTTGCAAATCTCAATGTCATGTTGGATAAAGTTCTCAGACTAACTCACTGCTTAAGTCAATGTCCCATCATCCTATAAAACTCCTCATAGGAATGTAGAGCATGACATATTGACCTACTTAGTCGCATGTAGATGTACTATGAGTTGTAAATAAAGGACCAGCTTGACTGGTTCACATCAGTAGAGCATCCAGAATGAGCAGTGACTTCTGCTGTGTGCCACGTAATGAAAAGCATTAATGGTCGATTATTTTCTACCATGGCAGACCAGGATTATTAAACATGTTGTACTAAAACATTCACTGCTCCTAACAAGGGTATATAATTATCTGTGTTGTCATCATAATATGTAGCTGACAAAGCACCCTTTCACTATAATAAATAAAAATGATGTAATACAAAACCATAAATTTAAATATTGATTTTATGCGACTTTAAATAATTTAAGTAGTAAAGCAATAAGCAAAATATATATAATCTCCTGGTTCTATTTCTGATTATGTAGGTTCCTTTACATAAAAACACACATGCAAATACCCATACCTTAAAAGATAAAACACACTAACCGTTCTGCTCCATTTAACCAAGTTAGCAATGATGTTTGCTTTTATTGAAATAAACAATAAGAACATATCCGCGGCAAGAAGTCCATATCAAAAGATTCTCATAATTTATTCATGCACCAATTAAAGGTTAAACATGTGCCAAAGCCTGTGTGTCAGAGAGCAGCTGCAGCGATAAGAGAGAGCCCACAACAAGAAGGTTAAGGAAAAGCAAACTAACTTTGTCTTGAAATGGTTTTGGCCAGGAGACAAGCTCTCCGCAAAAGAGCATGGACTGGCATAAACATTTGTACAAAATTATAAGCGCATTTGTAGACGCATGCAGAAGCAACCGCCTGCGCACGGTTCTCCGTGCTCGCTCTCTCCCAGCAAACCCTCCACCCCAGTGTGTAAGTGTGTGTGTGTGTATGGGCTCCAAACCACTGCATTTTAATTACTGCCAGCAAGCACAGTGAACCCCTTTGAAATGGAAATGGACCCAGAATCTTCTATTGCACCGCAGAAATCTTCTTCTGATTTAAAAAAAAAAACAATATGCTGCACCACAGCCTAGACCTGATAAAGCTGATAATAACCACCAATAAAGCCAGTGTCAACAACCTCACAGTCGCCGAGATCCTTAACATTACATCTCCATATTCATGTTTGCTTATAAAAGAGCTATAGAAGAGAAAGAAAATATTAAGAACATCAGGGCATATCTGGCATGTACCTAATTCCAAAGAATTGTAAGCATTATGTATCACACAACACTTGGTTGCAGCGAAGTTCAAGAACGTTTGAATTAGAGCAATGGTGTATATTGATGATGAGATACATTTAAAGAGCAGATTTCTTCGTGTGCACACCTGGCTATCTGGCCAGTGCTGTGAAAAGATTAATTTTAAAATAAAAATATTTCAGGATGAAAGCCTCTGCCTTACTGGTTATTGTGCAGCATTGGCCTATACACGAACCTACTTTCATCTCTGGGCAAATAGATGCCCTTCATTTATATAAAGTGCCAGAGAAATCAAAGACATTTTCATTTTTTAAAACCTCGAGTGACTAACGTCTAGACTTTAGGTTGAAAAAGAGCAAAACAGAGAATGTCTTAAGTTTGGACATTCACAACTGTATTGGTATTTCATAAGGCCTCCTGTGCTATAGCTATACTATCTTTATTTTAGAGGCAAGACTGCAATTTGGGCGTGTTGTTAAGGCACAGATAAGTATAGGTTGGATAATTTGTACTTGCGCAGGGAGAAAGAAATACTTAGGTCTTAATGTTACAGGTCTTCAAAAAACTACACATCTATTTATTTATTCACTGTCATTTGATTGTTACAACATGATCACAGCTTTAAGGTCAATATTACTGTCTACATAAATGATTAAATCATAAAAGATACTGGTCAGCGCCGGGGAAATCGAGCAGAAGTGAGTGTGCCAACTTCATCCATGACAATGGATCTGTCATTCTCTGAAACTACAGTGGACAGCTGTGAGAAAACTCACTGCCTGCTGTATATGCACTGATCAGTATAACTAAATTTAAACAAAAAAACGGTTTCTTGTAAAATGAAAAGAAATTCATGCCTTATACAAAAAAAAAACATGCTGCACATCTATGTGTCTGCCTGATTTTACAAATTAGTAGCTTAAACTTACTATAATTAAAAGTGGAGCAGATTCTGGCAGAAAGAATCTGCCACAAAAGAAGAAAGGCTTCTAATAAACATGTTGCCATCGGTTTTGATCATTGTTGAAATATTCCGAAGCAAATTAGCTAACACTTATAAAGACAGATGTCACAACATGTGCCGCCGCATTTTCTCGTCATGCATTCCTCCCCTACGGCTGGCGTGCTGCTTACCTTTACCAGGCCTGCTGTTGTTTACCTCCAGTGTTGTTTATCATTAGGATTCTGCTGGCACTGTTCTAACCCCACTGATACAAGGCACTACCAGATGAGAGTTACACCTAAGCATCTTCTACCGTTTCATCGTGTTCAATTCCACTAAATACATCTCTGTGTGTTTTGCGTACGTGTCGGATAATACCCTGACACATTACAAAAAATGTCATTTAAAACTTAAGCTATAATTTTTAAATAGTGGCTTCATGTGAAGGTCATACATTTTTACTGAGAATAAATTTCAGCATCCATTTACTGAAGCGGAGTAAAAAGTTCTAATGTAATAAAATTACAAATTTTAAAGATTTTGATTGTTCAACAAACTAGAATAAGCCAAACGTGGCCACATAGCTGTATCAAAAAAAAATCCATCCACATCCATCGTCAACGAATGTTTCTTTATGATACACATCCACTTAAGGTGTATAAATGTTCTTAAACATTAAAGACATTCATGTAAACTTTGCTTCAATGTGTTAAGTAATTATAACCAAACCTACATTTGGTTATTCAAATAATGGAATAAGGGTCAATAAAAATTCTGCAAATTCCTTAACTGTGTAAATTTACAGCACGGATAGCAGAATACCGAACACCTAATATAATAATTCACAAGTAAGACATATGGCAGAGAACCTCCAGAAACAACAGACTGTGGCTGGCTACACAAGCACATGAAAGGGAATTATTCAAAGTTCATTTACTGTCCAGATTTTAGGATTGATAACACATTCGGCTGATGCCAGCTATATGCAATGATGTCCCAGAAGAAGCCATCAAAAGTCTCTTTACACATACTAAATTATACAGCATACAATAAACTATATGGACAGACAAGTGATCGTCTCATGCCAGAAATATTAGACGAATGGAATATTATATTAAGTTTTGACATGGGCGACTATAGACCACAAATTCACATTCAATGGGGGGGAAGTATCTGCAAAATGGTGATGTATTTAAACATTCTGTTTTGAGCATGTCATTTTCACAATTTTGATAACAGCAAATAGTTAGTCTGAAAGGTAGACTGACACTATGCAACAGTGCATTCAAACACTTTAAAGTAATTCAATGCATAAATCATAAACATCCAAAACCATCACATAATGCATATAATCTGTTTCAGTATTTTAAAAGAAACACACCTTGCTGGGTGAGATGTAGGCTACTGAGTAAAGAATAAAAAGCAAAGATGTAAAGCTAACTACAAGTGAATATTTCATTAGTTAAAAATGTCATCAAGTGATATCAAACTGGGGTATATTTAAACACAAGCATGTTTTCACAGAACAAATCTCTGAACTTACTGGCACCATAAGCGTTTGTCTGCGATCTGCCGGTATTGTGTGTATCTGCTCGCAGGATCCAGTGAGGAGAGTGTCTTTACTCGCACAAAACCACAAGTTCCTCCCCAAATCCACGGACAGCAAGTCCTTAAAAAACAAACAAACGGAGATCGTCATTATATCTCCGACGGTTCAATTGAAAATGAAAGTGCATCTGAGGAATGCATTTGTCGGTGAAATCGTTATAAAGCTGCGCACAAACATTCATTCTACTCAATTTCAACATATAAAAAATAGGAATGCCTGAAAATGGAGATGAATAAAACTATTTAACTTTAAACACAGTACAGGAGTTTAAAAAAGTAAGTTTAAAAATATTATACACAGATGCGGACAGTCGATGAGTGGGATAATAAGAAATTCACCATCAGCGTGCCATTGATAGTTTTTATATTAGATATATTTTTAAAATAACCTATTAAGTTTTATATTATATGTATGTGCATAACGCATTTAATATATTTCAAAGCTGTTATAAAGGTGCCTATTATCCGTCTTTTTATTGCATGCCTTTGGAAAAATGTTGTCTATCAAAAGACATCCTTTTTCAAAGGCAGTGAATCCGTCTATCTCTATTGAGTGCAGCAGATCCCTGTATAGCGATCAGGACAATGTGCTGAACAGGCAGTCTAATTATAAATGTACCATTGCGCTCCGGTGCCATCTTACCTTATGAGGAAACAGCTAACAGCAACTGCTCAAAACAAAATGCCATTACGGGCTCAACTTCACCCCAACAGAGGGACAAGCCAAGGGGATTGTTTTTCAAACAGCCCCCCTCTCACTTAAGACAAGAATGTATTATTAGACACCCTGTTATTCTTACAGACTGGACACAATTTCGGGAGAGAAAAACTAGCAAAGTTAAGCTGTGTTTAATTAAGGTGTCAGGTTGCGTCCCTGTACGAGAACAACACGGCTTTGTGTTTCTACTCTGAGCTTTAAAAAAACAAAATGAGGGACATGGTGATTCGCATTCTAGAGACCGAAAAGTGTGGCTTAAATAATTGTGCATTTTTTGCCTTTTCTTTTTTTAATTTTTCATGTGATGTATACGTAGGGCGCAAAGGGGTGACCGGGGTGACTCTTCAAGAACTTTTTAAATGCCCTTTAATTTCGTCACACATCGGCGTGCGGTGTTATGTCCTAATAAAATATTATCACACCTCATCCAGCAGTTCAAAAGCGCTTATCTGTGTCTGTAAAGGGTCTACTTTTAGGAAACACCCATATGATGATGGGCTATCTGTGCCCTACAGACAGAGTTCACACACACTGGGTTGTATTTGTCCTTTCAGTAACTCTTCACGCTGTTTCTGGAAATCTCAAAAGCATCAAATCGCACATAATAATAAACAAATTACAAATGATAAACTCACACTAATTTAATGTGTACAATCTATTTGAAAATTGCATTCAAAAGCAAGCAACAGTTATACACAATTTTAATGAAATTATCTTGAGGTGATAGTCACAGTAAATATAATTTGAAACAACTCTTTGAAATTGTTACATAGCCTACATCTTTTCCCCGTGTTTGCTTTCATGAAAACGAAATAATCGCGATAGACATAGAGAATGTAACAGGACAGATAAAGAACAGATAATTTTAGTGCGTGCCATAATCACGTTGAAATAAAAATAAAAAACATGCATTCATATCAAATAAACGGACACGTTACACAATCCCTGGAGTTCACTTACTTTCACTCTGAACGCGGTATGTTTTTCAAGCCCGGAGACTAAAAGGAGTCTGCTTGTCCAAGTTGCATATTGTCTCTAAATGGATCAGCTTTGGATGAGTTCATTTTAATTTATGGCTTAGGCATTCTTCAAAGGTCAATATGCCTGACCTCAAGCGAAAGTTAAGAAACAATTCCCATGCTCACACGGAAAACTATTTGCCATTTTTAATAGACCAATATAAATCCATAAACCTGCTTGCCTGTCTGTTATGAACAGCAGAGGAGCCCGATGTTAAATAAACAAAGCATATCCATTTCTTAATAGAGAGAAATTTAAAGTACGTCGTATCTTGCCAGTACTGTACCTAGGGCAGTTTCTCCCGTTATTATCAATGAATAGTACCGCTCTGTGGACACAAGTGAAATTACCTCACACACAGGGAAGTTATCTGTCGTCCGGATGACAACTATAAACTACAACTATATCTCAGAAATAGTAAGAATACATAACACTGCGTTCTGGGAAATGATCACACTGATATTTTAAGACATCAGACCTGCGCGTCATTATGAGCTTAAATAAACGGTGTTTTATTTCCTTGCAGCGCGTGCGTTAATGTGTACACATTAGTTTAACAACGGACAAATAAAAGACAAAAACTCTAAGGAGTACTTAGATAAACAATCCGTGTAACGTCTTATTCACTTTTTTTGTTAATCGTAATGCTTTAGCAGTTTCTGTGAATAAAGAAGCATTCAATCTCTCGTCGTTTCGGTATATAGTGTGTTACGCATCACTTTACGCAGACAAGTACCGTTAAGACAATCAACTAAAATTTCAAAGAGTTTTCTGTAAACATCATATAAAGACAACATGATACATAAGTACAGTAGATTTATATCTGAAAACATTAAGTTGAGGCGTTTCGACGCCAGAAGAAGATCAACATGACGAACAGACAAGAAATCACGCACGACAGGTTACCAGTGATAAAAGTTTACCTTGATATGAGCAGGGTACTAAAAACAGACGATCGTCTTCGACGTATCCCGTTTTTGGTTTTGAAACAGGTTAAAAATAGTGAACACTGCTCTGTAGTAGAGTAAACCAAGAAAAAAAACTGAAGTGTATCGCGTCCACTGACCGTAGAGGGAATCCCGCTTTGCCTGTATGAAGTTGAACTGTCAAAACTGCTGAGGGCAGTTGTAAGTATATTATCGCGTTTTTCCCTCTCTACTCTCAAACAGATGCGAGAGAAGACGATGGTTACTGCTGTCAATCTTGGCAATCAATGCAAGCGGCCATGTCGCAAGTATTCAAAGCATTTCCCGTCGTGCAACATCAGAAAGTGAGTGGCCAGGGCATTGATCTGAGGAAAGAGGCAGGGCTCCCCCTCTCAGACAACACAGGAGAGAGAGAGAGAGAGAGAGAGAGAGAGAGAGAGAGAGAGAGAGAGAGAGAGAGAGAGAGAGAGAGAGAGATTTTAACGGAGGGGGTATAGTGGCGACTGTGGGGGAAAAGTCAAAGCTCAGGTAATAATATTTTACCTCAGGTATCAGGCGATACATAGTGGCTATTAAATATTCAAATACAAATGTATTTATTGCAAATATATTGTTGTTTTACACTACATTATAAGTTTTATATATTAAAAAAAACTAATTTACATTTAAATCTAAGTTTCATTCATGGTGAGCAAAATATATATTTTTTCTTTTTTTTGCAAGATACATATTATGCACATTTTATCATTAAGGGTTACGTTAGGGACTACTCACGCAACACATCAATGAATTTGAACAAAGATGTAAAGATAAAATGTAAAGGTGGGCAGCTCTGCTCCTGCTCTGCGTAACTCTGCTTCAGAGGAAAATCCTCGAACAAAGTTTAAGCGACGGAAAACATTTTCCTATTTATTTTTTTACAGGTGAATAAGTAGGGCGACAGAAAGCAGCCAGTAATCTATTAAAACGATGTAAAAGCTATCATACTTTAAGTTTGTCTTCTAATAAGAAATTGTACACTTTGATTTTTAAATACATTAATTTAATATCAGTTAAGTTAACATAAATGAAATCAAATTTTTACTAAAAATATGACTAATACATTTATTTGAGGTTTATGCAGTAAGTGAAAAGACTGCTATAACAATTGTCTCCATTTATCCAAAGCAAATTTTATCTCAAAGTTTCGTTAAACAAAATTTTACACCTGGAATTTTAAATGTAGTAGTGTTGTGCCAGCTACCAAGGGGCACCTCAGGTCATTCTACAAAATGTAGATGTATACTTTCATAGTATCCTAAGATTTCTGGTATACAATATATTTTTATTGATTATAGCATCTTATTTGATTAATATATACTGATTGATTACAACGCAATTCCTCCAGAAATTAAATATTCCCGTATCATTTATTGACGCATTGGTGAATATTTTGCCTCTCAATTCAAAAGAAAGAAAATTAAAAATTGTAACTCATTGATTTTTCATAAATTTTACTTCAAGGGGAAAAGCAAAGATGTATTAGAATTTAGGTAAACGATCATTTTTACTTGATTTATAAGAATATTTTAAACAACCAGATATATGTGACAATATTTGTTCTGTTTAGACTGCAATAATGTTTTATTTAAACTACACATCTAAAAAATATTTAAAAAGCTACTGCTTTTTAAGCTAATGCACTAAATCGATACGGTGACTGACATTCCTTTACAAACCACTTTTTAAAGACCAAGTATACAGTGACACACATTAAAACAATCATTTAGGAAGTGAGGAAACTCATCTTAAAACTGCCACACATCAGGTCAGATGGAGATGCACTGAGTTTGGGTGAATGTAAAGCGCACTTTAGGAATGCAGTTTAGTCCTGACATTATTATTGACAGAGTGGTATTTACGCAGACATCGAAAACTATAAATAAAGCCCTGTCCGACACGACGTCAATATTTCCAACTGCAGACAGTTCATGCTTAAGTTAATAGTTCAAACGAAAAAGTAAACAATCGCAATTCTAATTCGGATATCGAGTTGATTTTAATAAATTGCATGCATCCTATTTTAAATATAAAAATATACAGTGTGTTGAAAATAGTGCCTTAGAAAATCTATTCGAAATAAAACAATAGATGTACAGTATAATGCAATGTACTTACAATGATATGGGCAGATGCAGAAGAAAATACTGTTTGTTAACTGAAGAGTCACACAAGGCTAAAGCGAGGGGGAGAGAGGGAGGGAGGAAGAGTGTGAGTGAGTGAGAGAGAAAGAGAGAGAAAAAGAGAGAGGATTAAGGATGTAGAGGGTATGCCAGAATAGATATCCTTTCACAACATCTCATCACATCTGCTCTGGCTCTTGTCTGTCTTTCATTTTCACATTCCCTTTTTTCCTGAGAAAAATCCTATCCACGCGTCACATTTTCATCCCCAGATTCTATCTACACCAAAGAGAAGATTAATTATTTAAACAAAGCATCGCCTTCAAGGCAATAACGCCATAGCACTGAAACTTTTCTCTTTACTTCAGAATGACACTGAAAATATTTCCTAAGTGCAGTAAAACAATGTATGCGCAAAAAGTTCCCATATAAGCCTGAAAAGGCATTTTAAAGAGGCAATTATTATCTTACGATTACGTTTGAATTCGTCTGCCTGTTAAGAAGTTCAGCTGAAATACACAACGTACTGAGAAAGAAGAGGGATTTTTTTCTACGTGTTTCAGTGATGTACAGTGTCGATGTTCTCATACAAGCTGCAAATATGTAAACCGACAGATTTTAGCTGTCACAGCGCAAAACACTTCATGAAAAATGCACCCAACACACTTATCAAGTAAACACATGAACTGTGTCTCAAAACCTAGTGAGCTGCCTCCCTACAGCATTTTTTATGCGCACTGGCCAAAATGCTATCTAGGTAAAAAGCACGTCAGGTTTGGGAACTAACGGACTTTCTCACCTAACAATCTTTCGTTTACGTCAGGTAGAATTTTAAACTTTAGTTTTAAATGTTTTTTGTGGGTAGTTACTATTGGTAATTATAATGAAATTAAATTCCTACTTCAGCAAACCAAACAGAGTTACGCTGAATTGAAAATTACGGCGCGTGTGCTCTTGCCCAATGCAGGTATAGCGTGTGTGCCAGGTAGGCACTGCTGCTTGATGGACGGGGCTAATGCGCCACCTATTGACAACTTCGGGTATTAAACCTATATTACCTGAAAATGTTTAATCACATTATGCCTTGTTTGGCAGGAATCATAACAGATAGGCTACTTGGATGAACAATAAGAGTAACTATGGTTAGATAAACATGACTACTTAATATATATATTAAAACAATAATTTAAACATAGTCGTATGTGCATTTTCAATATCAATCATTTCTTATCATTCATTGAAATACGTTTCTTCATGTACCCTATACAATAGGCATATTTAAAGCATTACTTACTCATTTAATAGTAGAACAACACTTGTCTATTGTGAATAATGTACATTAAACGAAGTATTGATTGATGACGTCGTGACTTTGCCACATGTTTCGCCATCATATTAGTTTAGGCTCAGTCACATTTATCCTTGCACGTCCCCATGTCAAAATAGTTTAAACAGTTTTTATAATCGCAACAGAGTCAACAACTTGCACAACAAACCTGAAACACACGCTGCCTGCACGCCCCCTTCATTTCCGGTCCCGCCTTCTACAGCTGGGAAATTAAAATAATATATTTATATAATTGTGTGAACAGCTGTCACTTTATTTTTTTATGAGCATTTTATTAATATATTTTAAAATATTTATCTTAAATGTCTAATAAAAATGCTTAAGAAAAATTTAAGCGGCAGCTGGTCACGTGTTAGTAGGCTATATAGAGGGCATTCAATACCAGTAAGTCTAAATTAAAAGAAGCAATTCTAAGCAATAAGCCCCACCAATTTGGAAATTTTATTTATCACCAAACCATTTGAAGAATTGTAATAAATTCTATTCATGAATAAATTGTAAGTTTGTTTTTTAATACCAAGTTTTGCCTCTGATATAGTTTGGCCTTGACTGTGGAAAACAAATACTCAAGTACTTATAGGTTTCAACAAGGACGTGATTCATGTTCGTCTCCCTAATAGTTTTCAGGTCTTAACTAATTAGCTCTGAACAAACGTCTAAGTCAGTGTTTTTGGTCCCTTAACAAAATCCTAAAATCACAAGGTCTTTTTTTGAACTACGAGCCTATAATTAAGCAGTTTGTGGGTGCGAGGGAGCAGGTTCAAGCCTGTAGGTCTGGTCTGAACTAATGTTTTGTCCAGCTTGTTAGAGAAAAAGGCAGCATTCATCACATTAGCATATATGAAATGCTTTGATGCATCATGAATTTCAAGCCTACCCTATAAATATTTTAGAAAGGCCTGCATAAAAATCAACATTTTTGTTACATTAAATTAACATGTGTTCTTCTCCGGTTCTGCATGTTTAATTAGGCTGCACTCCTCTGTCAAAGGAAGTATGGAAGCTGCCATATGATTTGCTATGATTACTTGAGAACTAGCAAACAACACTTCACAAATATATTTGTCTGGTACTTTCAAATGACTGATGCAGGATGTGCGTATGCGAGGCCTCCATTAAAAACTGATTTCATACATTTCCATATCTGCTGGAGACATGGAAATATGTCTGATGTGTTTAATTAATGAGCGATGCGATTTTTTGCCTAAATCTACAGATCTGTGTCTTCTTCGCTCTGTAAAGGGAACATGATGACTATACACAAGATTGTCCAAAACATCTTTAGTAAAATATATATTCAATTGAACTCTTACAGTGAATGCAATGTTAGCACAACACAGCACCAGTATCTGTGCAGTTATAGCTCGGAGGTTTAAACAAAAAAAAGACAAACTACAAACCATTATGTGTCAGGAAACACTAGTGAAGGTATTTTAAATGTTAGTGGTTGGAAAACCTTAATCTATGCATTATTATATTTTTAACATTTTAATTTAAGATCCTGTGACAGTATTGTTGAATGGACATGTGCTATGCATATTAATCTTGTTGATCATATACATTCAAGTTATGTAAGTCTGAATGTTGAACGGTCAATCACATTATTGCGTATAGTTTCTTCTTTAAAACCCTAGGATCCACAAAAGCTTGAGACTATGCCTTCCTTACTGTAAATTGTGAAATGTAAATGCCATGGTTCAATCAAATAATTTATTGTTTTAATACTTGGTTTAGATTCATGAATTTCAAGAATTTTTGGTAAGAAAGTTACATTTCTAAAACTTTTTTGGTCTTAAAAGTATAAATTTAATTGAAGACTGCTGTTTTTTATTATAAAGACATAAAAATCACACTTGCTGACTTGGTGATCCAAATAACAGAAAGCTCAGAAATGTCATCATTAACCTAAATAGATCTGTGTTACAAAAACAACAGCAAAAAAACCTTGCAATTACAGGAGAATAAAGTTGGGTAGATAATATATAATACCTTGTTTTAAAGCATGAACATTCACCCTAGTGAAGTGGTCCACTATTTTCCTTTACTGACTTAAAAATCACTTAATATCAAGTTTCATTTAGATTTTGTAATTTTGCTTCTTTCTGTAAAGGTATACATGATCTTAACTTAGATGTGTGGTCTCTTCATTTTCAGATATGCATTTGCAATTCAGCAATCCACAGTTGTTGCAGTTGTTGTTAATGGAGGGTAAATATGTATGTGACCTTACCATTTCATCTGAAAAAATAAACCTTGAAGAAACAAAGTGCGAAGCCGTTGCAGAACACTAGACGCTTTAGGTGGGCTTCATTAAATGCTTTCATCAATGATTAATTGGCAGGTTTAGCAAACACAGCAAGAAAATGAAGCCAATGCGTTCTGTTTTATGCCTTGAGACAGTGCTTTGCTTTAATTTAATCTGAAAGGTACAGCAAGAAAGCTTCCCCAAGTTAAAAAGAACTGTTAGATCAACTGAAAAGCTCAAGGACATTTACCTCATTTCTGTTTACAAAAAGCCCAATTCACTGTAGGTATTGTAAATGCCAGGCGTTTAGGAAAAATGCTTGATTGCTTCATTGCGCATGCCATTTTAATGTATGCAGAGGATTCATTTGTCTCGAGCTGTTATGCTTTCTCTCTTATCTTGTTCACATGTTTGACTCAGAAATCTGAGACGCTAGTCTCCGTGAATATTAACATCTCCATTGTTGTCAAGAACAAACAATGATGGCTTGACATTTAGGATTGTGGGCAAATCTCTTGTCTCTAATGTACAACTGAAGCTGTGGCAGGGCTCTGAGGTATTAGCCGCCTACAATATGTTCCGGTTTCATCTATTCTTCTGTTAGATATGCAGGAATGTGTTTAAAAGAACACTGAATGATGTTATGCCGACCTCCTTGATTATTTAGCATCTCTCTCCAAAAAGATAGATAAGTACATCAATGGTGATAAAAGAGCATAAGATACCATTTTGGATTCAAAGTATCTTTTGTATTAGAATCTCAGCCTCCCTTAGGTGAATGCATGCAAGTCAGATGTAAAGTTATAAGGATCCCTTTGGTTTTGGGAATGCTGTGTTGGGACAATGTGAAGTCATAAAACACAGTAATTGTGCGGCTTTGGATTTTTTGCAGCCGATGAGACATGAATTAATTCTGAGAGGAGAGAATTTGTGATTTCAGTGCTAAACATCATTTGTTGGCTGCACAATAGATATCACAGTGAATCTGGGATGTTCCTTCATATTTTAGGATTAAGAGAAAGGATGGTGGTTCGTATCATAGAGGAATTGTTTTTAATGGTGTGAATATACTTAATATTCAACAGCATAAAAAAAATAATATATTATGTAAAAATACAGTTTTCCTTTTTTTTTTTCGATTCAGTGTGCTCTTCGTTTGGCCATTCTGGAAAAGTTTGTTGGGAGTCTCGGGGAAGAAGAATAGAATTCAGAGGAACCAAAAAAAAAGGGTTTTGGATTCTCAAAAAGTTGTCAGTCTTTCATTGTGTTTTCACCAGTCCCTCTAATGTGTTTAGACAAATCTAATGCAAACCGTCACAATAAATGAATGGGAAAATATTTTTTATGGTAGTTAAAGGGATAGTTCACACAAAAATGAAAATTCTGTCATCATTCACTCACTCTCATGTTGTTACAAACCCGCATACATTTCTTTGTTATGATAAACACGAAAGAAGATATTTTGAGAAACAAACGTGGACCCCATTCACTTCCATAGTAGGAAAAAAGAATACTATGGAACAGTGGCGGCCGGTGACTTCTTTTTTCGAGGGCGCTCGATGCGAAGTTCATCACAAAATGTATGTAGCCCGTCATGTGTGTGTTTTTTTTTTTGAGAGATTGTGTGTGCATCACGTCTTGTCAAAATAAGTGCCTACCGCAGAGGCGTCTAAAGGGTTTATGATAAAAGAGACTCTTGCGTTTGCCAGATACTTGCATAATATCATGCGTAATCAAAGTTTACTGAGTGTTTGCGTGTATTTTGTGAACTTGAGCGTCTGTTTTATCATAAATGGTTTTGACACGTGTGCAGCAGGCACTTATTTTGACAGAACACGTGATGCACATGGTTCACATGACGCAACAAACACATATTTTGAAAATGCAAGCAACACACATGACACTCCTTATTTTGAATTAGCGCCTCTCGGATGAGGAGTCACGAGCCGCCACTGCTATGGAAGTAAATGGGGTCCACGACAGTTTGGTTACAAACATTTCTCAAAATATTTTACTTTGGGTTCATCAGAACAAAGAAATGTATGCAGGTTTGTAACAACATGAGAGTGAGTAAATGATGACAGAATTTTAATTTTTGGGTGAATTATCCCTTTAAGAAAAATGTTACCCTAAAATCCAAAGAAGTCTTCTAATCTATATGTGATTAGGATAACCAAAGTTTGGTTTCACATTGATTTCTTGGACATTAAGATATCAAGGTTATATTTTTACAGAATGTTCTTTACATTATGTACGATATGTAAATCCAAATAAATGACTTAAAATGGGTTTTCACAAATTGGGTCACAAATCTCCCATGTCATTTCATACCACTTAAGTTTAATATTGGGAAATTTAGGAACTTTACAGTTGTAAGTACCTGAGGAATGCACCTGCATTTGGAGGACATATGCATATATGCGTATATACATGGATGGAGTTGATACAGTAGCTTCATGGACTGAATTGTGCCTTTGACCTGATAGGGCTCATCTGTGTTTTTACCATTCAAATGTTCTCAAATGCACTTTTTTCCTTTAAATGAACTGAGCCAGGGTCCAAGCGAGCTGGAGTTTTGTCAGCCTCGTTTCAAAAACCCAAAGAGCAAGCGCCACGTCAATCTGTCAAAGCCCCGGGTCGGCGTAGTTTTCATTCCTAAGACAAGGTTAGAATTAATGGTGCCTTCACTTTGAAACAGGTGGCTATTTAGAAAGCGGAATCTTTTCAGCCACTCCAAAACACGTCATGTTTTGACAAATTTATGGAGACTTGGAGAGAAATGCTGCATGCAGTTTTGCACTAATTAATTCAGTCACTTCAAGACATTTAGTAAACAGTCGCCGCCAATTCACCAGAGAGCATTTGGAGTAGTCCTACGGAGAGAACACCACCCAGATTCATGTCAATATTGACAAACAGTCCATAGTCAACTACATATTTGTAAATGATTCTTGGCGCTGACTGCAGCACTCGCCATGGACATTATTGCCGAAAATCCCCACAAAACTCCTGAGAGTTCTCACATTTCAATGGGCGGTGAATAAAGAGCAATTTTTCCCCATCTATCAGTCAGTTATTCATTTAAATGAAGGACATTGACAGCATTCAAATTCAAATACAACATTCATTCTGCATTTCCAAGGAATTTCCATTCTATTCCAAATAGTTATCTATTCAGGCATAAATTGAATTACCTTACGCGGCGAACACAATTGGGTCTGTGACGCGCTAAAACTTTGATACAGAATAGCGCACTAGATACTTGAATGAATCGTAATGAACAAAGGTTAAATGTTTTTCAAACACTCAATGTCATTGAATCCTTGGGTGACAAAGCATCTAAACACACACAGCAGTTGTAGGCACGCGCACGAGTGCGACTTTTGAACCAATGTGAAATATTTTTCCAGGCATTAATGCTCGAGACATTCAGTGCATTTAACAGAACAGGGCGAATTTGCATAATGGGTCTTTTTTTATTCTCTTTGAAATCCAGAGTGTGGAATAACAAATGTATATGAAATCGCAGCCAAACATCAATAAATGGAAATGCCACAATTCTCGGTGGATGGTCTTGGGTGGATTTCTGCTGGAGGAGGAAAAACAGCCCGCTTATTGCAAAATAAGCAGAAAAACGGATGTGATCAAACTCGTACCCACCAGGCTCGCTAACGCGCGCACACACACGGTAGCCCACCTCTCACTTCTTCTAATCAGATGCAGTGAGATGTGGCAGCTCCTGCTGTGGAGCTTTGGGAGGAGCAGCATGTCTCGCAGGTGCTTTCAAAGAACAAGATACAGCAGTGGAGAGACTGTAATTACTCTCCAATTACAGATAAAGATCTCATTTGAGGGCTGCAACACAAAGTATCCTAACAGGCATGCAGACCCACACACACACAAAGTCCAATCAAAGGTGTCTTATAGCAAATGTCCCTTGATGTTGATCATCATGATCATATAATGACTATTTGCTGTGGTTTTAGTCAGGAAAATGTGGAGTCGCAACAAAGCTTTCATTTCAAAAAGTTCAGAAATATTGAAGTGGGCTACAGGTTGAAAGTGAAACATTCAGGTGGGACATAAAATACAGATATATAGCTTATTCAAAGGGTGCTCAAACTGTATGAAAAGCCTAATGTGATCAGTCCTCGTGCAGAGATGTGGAATTGTTTCTTTTTGTTTCCAAAGTTCATCTCTTAGAGCTTTGGTGTGGTAAAGTTGAATTCTTTCATACAACATAAAGAGGACAAAACACTTAATGCATATTTTAAAAGGAATCCTTGGCGCGATGATGAGAGCATATTTAAGGGCAATATTCTTTGTACGTTCTGTGTTATTATTTCGCATACAAGGGAAGGCAAGAGGAATTTCGAAATTAAAGTTCTTTCTTTCCTTAGCTTTTATTCTCTTTATTAAGTTTAGCGGAATATGTCAGGAGGTATCAAACACAAGGTGAAATGAAAGATTATTCACAAAATCAGTCATTTAAAATATACCTTTGTGAGACTTAGTCGATGACAGCTTTAAATGTAAAACTTCCAAACCTTTATGTCCATCTTAAACATGTCACATATCATAACTGTCTCCTTTAGCACAATTACTGAAACTGGAGACTTGAAAGTCTTTCTTCCTTTCATAACACAAACAAAATGAAGACAAACAGCTTGTTAATATCTTTAATATATACAGTTTCTTTAAAAAAGTATGAGGCATATCCCTCCCCAAACCCTTTCCCCAAAAACCCTGTCTGAAAATATTACTTCATGTTATTTTTTTCAACAAAATAAAATGTATTTGGCAAGCTAACTGGAAACCGGCAGTGCTAGATACATAAAAATAACATTTCAAGTGATTTGGTGTAAGAATATCATCTGAATTGACAAAATACAATCAACAATACAACTGACATTCTGTACCTTTCATGTTTATAATACGTCACCTGTGTGTAATACTTTCACTTTGTCATTATTGTTACTTTTGTCTTACCTTCTGAAGTAAAATATGACCTGTAAATGTTCTCTACAGTATGGTGCATATTAAAAGTGCAATAATGTATACAAAATGAATGAATCTTCTATATCTGGGTTATCATAGTTAGATTTTGTACAGTGTATGCACAGCAGTTTCCACAGCAAAACATGTCCATATCAAGTAAGTACTTCATATAGCTCTAAAAAGCAATTTCGAAGTAAATGTCAATGTCAGTCCAAAAGTGCGTTGAGGTCATCTCTAAATGCAAGTGATGCGGTTTCAGAAGTTCGCCAACCACTAATGGAGTCTTCTGAATGTGACAGCACCTCAGTATCCAGACACAGCTTTGGCTGGAAGAGATAGAAAGTGACATTTGCGAGATGTTAAAAAAAAACTAGCTTATGAGCTTGTGTGAATAGGTGTTTTCACTAAAATGTGCAATAACCATAATACATCCTTAGAAAACTAAACTAGCAAATCTTCCATATATGATTGCTAAAACTGAACAAGGATTGTTTTTAAAGGGACACTTTTTTTGAAAATATGCTCGTTTTCCTGCTGCCCTTTAAACATTTGATTCTTATGGTTTTGAAATCCATTCAGCTGATCTCCGGGTCTGGCGCTAGCACTTTTAGCATAGCTTAGCACAATCCATTGAATCTGATTAGACCATTAGCATCCTGCTACAAAATAACCAAAGAGTTTTGATATTTTTCCTATTTAAAACTTGACTCTTCTGTAGTTACATCGTCTATTAAGACCGACAGAGTAGTTTGAGAGTATAGTTATAGATCTGCCTAGAAAATCGCAACTTTTAATTTTCTGTCGGTCTTATGCTGCGTTTACACCAACCGCGTTTCAGGCGTCAAAATCGTGTCTAACGCGCCTATTTTGCAGCTTGAACAATTTGAATGCATTCGCGCGTGTAGAGCGAAGTAGACGCGCGGAAAAAGCAAGCATTTGACGAGCGTCAGAGGCAAACTCCGCTTCTTATGGGAGGGGCAAGTGCTATGCGGTTGTCTGTTTGCAAGATGACTGATGTTGATTGTGCATTTATTAAGAGAGTTAGCAGTTTGTATTTGGTAACCTTACTATAGGGAGAAAATAAACGACGTGGGTCGATAAACGTCACGTGACTCAAAAGCGAAGTGTATATTACAACTTACCAGCTTGCCCAATGTCCTCACTGACACTCTTCCAAGCTTCCTTTTTATTCTTGTCTCCTCTATAGAAATAATGCTGTGTTTACACCAACCGTGGTAGAGGCATGAAGCGCGAGTGATTTCAATGTTACGTCAATGTGAAGACGAGTTGACACGCGTCTGGAAGTCCCGCGGCGCGGATGAGGCGTTTGGTGCGGAAGACGCGTTTCCGCCTCTTACATGCGTCTAGTTCACGGTACACGCGAATGGTGCTTTTTGTGCATTTTGCGGTTCATGCGAATTTGCGGCTAGCGCCCGAGTTGAAAAATTGGAACTTTGGCGGAATTTCGCGCCGCGTTAACTAATCAGGAGCCTGGTTGCTGCTGTGGTGGCAGCCCCGCCCGGAGTCACTTATTCAGCATGAAGGCTTGATATTGTCCGTGAGAAAATACCCGGAGCTATACGACACAAGTTCTTATTTCTATAGAGGAGACAGGAATATAAAGGACCTCGCTTGAAAGAGTGTCAGTGAAGACATTGGGCAACCTGGTAAGTTGTAATATACACTTCGCTTTTGAGTCACGTGACGTTTATCGACCCACGTCGGTTATTTTCCCCCTATAGTAAGGTTACCAAATACAAACTGGTAACTCTTTCGATAAATGCACAATCAACATCAGTCATCTTGCAATGAGACAACCGCATAGCACTTGCCCCTCTCACAAGAAGCGGAGTTTGCCTCTGAAGCGCGTCAAATGTAAACGCGGTTGGTGTAAACGCAGCATTAGAACTTGTGTCGTATAGCTCCGGGTGACTGCTTACGAACAATATCAAGAGTTGGTTGAATGAGTGACTCCGGGCGGGGCTGCCACCACAGCAGCAAGCAGGCTCCTGGTTGGTTAACGCGGCGCGAAATTCACATTTTTCAACGTCAGCCACAAATTCGCGTGAACCGCAAAATGCACAAAAAGCACCATTCGCTAGATGCGCGAATGAGGCGGAAACGCGTCTTCTGCGCCGCGCCAAATGCCTTTTCCGCGCCGTGGGACCTCCAGATGCATGTCAATGCGTCTTCACATTGACTTAACATTGAAATCACTCGTGCTTCACGCCTCTACCGCAGTTGGTGTAAGCGCAGCAACAGTACACGATGTAACTACAGAAGAGTCAAGTTTTAAATAGGAAAAATATCAAAACTCTTTGGTTAATTTTTAGCGTGATGCTAATGGTCTAATCAGATTCAATGGATTGTGCTAAGCTATGCTAAAAGTGCTAGCGCCAGACCAGGAGATCAGCTGAATGGATTCCAAAATGGTAAGAAACAATTGCTTAAGTCTAGGTGAGCTGGAAAATGAGCATATTTTTTAAAAAAATGTGGAATGTTCTTTTAATAATCCAAATAAAAAAACATGTTTTGCAGGTACAACTGAACTGACATGTCATTGTTATATCCTAAGTATTACCTTACTAAATAGTAGACAAGTAAACACTCTCCACTCTCCGTCTCTCTGTGCAGCATGTTACAGAGAGAAGAGGGTGAGTTAAACGCACTCCAACATATAAGACATACGACACAGTACAGTAGCTCAGTCTAATGCAAATGCTGCTGAAACAGCAGAATAACATTACTGTAAAATGCACTTGGCAGCTCACTCATGTAGTGACTCATTAAACGTTTATGCAAGTAAACAAATGTGCAGGTATGCAATGCCTAAAATCATGCGCTGGATAACAGCAAGTCGTGGCAGGGGGTTTATTCGAAGCATGCTGGGATACGAAACACACAAAGCAGGAGGATGTGGAAAAAGGTGGGAAAAGATCACTTAAGTCATTTTGCGAAGAAGCTTAACCATCAATAAATGGCAAAAGACAAGGGTCTGTGTCTTTTAAAGGAGCTGTATGTAACATTGACTTCTAGCGGTTAAACGTGGTACCGCAGTCTAAATTTGAAATATTTAAGACATTTTTTCCCTGCCACCCTCTGAGGTTACCATACACATTTAAGAGCACAAATGACGATACAAAGCAGTTTATCTGCTCATTTGTACATTTGCATTTTTTTTGCTGTCGAAATAAACTGTTGGGTAAATTGGCCATGGGCACAATCCCACAAAGCAAAAACAGACATGAAAGATGAATTTCAAAAACAGATATGTAAACTTCTACATATCTACACTGTAAAAAAATTCTGTAGAAATTTACTGGCAGCTGTTTGCCAGTAACTTACTGTAGATTTAAATTGATGTTATTTACCAGCAATCATTTGTTCAAAGTTAAATGAACATTAACAAGTCTTTATCTTTACAGAATAAAACTAAAATAACAGCTCATGCAAAGCATTCTGGGAAACAGAAATCTTCATAAACCTTTTTCTGTTTTTTCCTTCAGATTTTGATTCCCAGAATGTTTGCCTTCATTTAACTTTGAACAAACTGTTGCCAGTAAATAACATACATTTAAATCTACAATAAGTTACTGGCAAACAGCTGCATAGCTACAGCAAATTTTTACAGTGTATAAATATATTATAGTATATTATTATTTAGTACAGTCAAAAACCTACATACAGCTCCTTTGTCTGCCGTTTTTTTTTACATCAAGATGTTCGCAGATTACAGATGGCAAACCAAAGATGTTTGGCAACATAAATAAAAGTGCTGCCTCAATGATGCCCCGAGTCTTCGTTAATTACACGCAATTCACAAAAAGCAGAATTTGCTTACGTCTCACCATACAAAAAGGCCAATTTGCACACAATTCACACACCTCTTTATCTCCAGATGTGGAAACAGTTGACAAGAAGGGGGGGCACTTTACCCTCCTCAAGAAGTTACTACCAGATCTCGAGCCCTGATGAGGCACAATAATGCAGCATGCAGGCGGAGAAGGTGCCAAACACACAGTGAACAATTAGCAAAAGCACACTGGCGTGCTAAATGCTTAGCGGTTAGTCCTTACTTTGTTTTGCTCTGATTAGACAAAGGTGTAGTGAATTCCATTGCTCAGGGGAGGGGGAGCAGACTGAGCCGTAGTGACGGCACCAGCAGCAGGTGGAGGAAGAGGAGGAGGAGTTGGAGGCTGAGGGAGTGAGGTGGGACTATTACCCTGCGGTGAGACTGAAGTGGAGCGAAAACAGGAACAGAGGGGTGTGAGTGAGACACAGAGAACTAGTGACATAGTTAACACAGTTAACAAACTCGGTAAGAATGCAGTGTTGAATAATAAAAGCAGTTAAAGGTAAGGTTGCCACATGTTCCATACAGTAGTCATACATGCACAGGTCTGCACAGTAAAGAGGTAAATATACAGTAATAGAGAATAAAACCTTTACAGCTCAAAATCAGTGATTAAAAGCACAGGATGAAAACCTTTATTGGTTTGTTGATCCTCTTGTGGTAATCTTTATAAACTTTTCATATGTATTGTGTGTAGTTTTCTGCCAAGCCTCCTTAAATTCTCAAAGCCGAGCTTCTATACTCCAAACACACCAATGATCATAGACAATATTTAAAGAGCACCTATTTCATTGCCTAAAACAAGTTATTTTGGTATTATGTGTTTGGTTTGTTATGGTAAATAAAAACAAATTTTTTTCGACATACCCTACATTTTTGTAGCTCCAGATTTCACTCTCTTCCTGAAACGCACAGATTTGAAAAGCTCTGTGTCCCTGATTGGCCAGCTAATCTGGACATTGTGATTGACCAGAATACCTCTGACGTCAGCCGGAAACGTGACGCTCCTTCCTATGTTTGAAATATTCGAGTTAACTTACAGGCTGTGAGTCCAAAACGGGAGGAATTATGATGATGTCGGTCTTGTCTACATCACCAATCCCAGGAAGTAAACTGTTGCCTACAATCCGTGTGTTTGTTGTAGTCCAAGAAAAGAGATTAATGTTGGAGACGATAACTCGCGTCATCGATTACTTTGGTGTATGTACCTTTTGCATATCGTTAACATGTACTAATACACACTTACACACCAAAGGAAATTTTAAAATGTGAATCGGACCATAGGTGCTCTTTAATGCATCTTTAATAAAATATATTAATAAATGGCGAAGGACATCACTTTCGGCCTCTACTGTACCTTAAAGGTGGTAACCCTAGTTGTATATGATCCAGTACAGTATATGTACCAGCATGATCTGTCCACTGGTGCCCTACAGTACTACAAAAACTCCAACCAGGTTGACTTTGGAAGTCCAGTTTATAAACAAGTTTAACCAGCATGTGTTCGTTCTGCTACCTTCTGTCCAGATATGACAACAAACAATGTTTTCAAAGGGGTTAGTTAGACACGCAAGTGTCACAAACAATTCAGCTTCGTACATGCTAAGCCCAAGGTCACAACTCTGACTTTGGTTGATTTCTGCCCTCACAGACTCGGATAAATGCAAAAGCAATGCGGTGGGTGATCACAACCCTGATCTGCCATTCCAAATGAGACCCTTCACATAAAGTATTCTGACATGTTCTCCAATGGAAATATTGTGATAATTGTTGACTACTGGCGCCTTACACATTAAGATCCAACACGTCAGGGTGGATTGACTGTAAATCTGTGTGACTAAGAAAGGCACACTGCTCCCGATCTGAAGGTTAGACCTGGCAGAATGACTGAGGCTCCTGTAAGAAGTAAAGATGAAAGATGGTGCGCTTTTATGCTGGGTTCAGAAACATGTTCAAAGTGCTGCCACGGGATGCAGAGCGAACAAGCCCCGGCGCATATTCAACTGGGTCATTGATCGGCTGAAAAAATGGCCTCATCAAGAGATTCCTCCCAGCCCGAAAGATCCGACATGTCTCCCAATTAGCAAGCATCTTTACTCGTCAGATCCTCACTAATAAGGAATAATGTTCTGTTATTAACGTTGTGGTTGATAGGCTTGGCTTTTCTCTTTCTTCTTTCACATCACGCCTCCGTCGTGGATGCTTGGAATTGGGCTGGACCCTTTTTACAACCTTCACAGTTATCCTGCAGCTGTCAATGTGATGTTTTGAAAGTTCACTTGACATTGTAAGTAGTTGATGTATTTCTCTTTATCTTTTTAGAGTATCTGATACTTCAGTGTAGTCAATATGAAAGAGTACTCTATTCAGATGTCAACTATTCATTATATGCATTCAGTTTTTTGCTTCTTGGTGTTCCTTGGCCTGTCCTAACCTGTGTGGGCTCTCAGCTCTATGTCCTTTCACTTGCAGATTAACAAGATTTTTTGTGCTATTAAGTGTATTGATTACAGAAGTTATTTGATAGGTCAATTCAGAATGGGTAGAACACAATAATGTGTGAAAAATAATATATACAAAAAAATGTAGTTGTGCATATAAGTTTATGTACCCTCTGCCCAATATTTACACAGTGTTTTGTACAAAATTATGTTTCTATGATCTCTCCTAATTTTTACAAATGATAAACTTAAACTATAAGTATACTATACTATATGTAGAGTACTACATCAGGGTTAGGTAACTCCAATAGCTATTGTATGCTTCTACTTGTCTCCTTAGACAAAATGTTAAATTACCTCTTATTTATGTCACTTTGGATACACTGCACAAAATAAATGTCTTAGTATTTTTGTCTTGATTTACAGTATAAATATCAAAAAATTATTAAATCGAGATATATTTACTTAATAAGCAAAATGACCTAAGATGTTAAGCCTTGTTTTCTGAAAAAAAAAAAAAAATCATCATAATCAGGTGAGTTCATGCATAAAACAAGTAAAAAGTCAGTGGGATTTTAATTTAATTTTTCTTACCCCACTAGCAGGTATTTTGCTGTCCTTTAAGCGTAGACAGTGTAGTCTCACCTAAGACTTAATGGGGTGTTCATTTGACTCAAGATCTACACTACTGTTATCTCTGGTAAATTATGTTTGTAAATATTAGTGCTGGGCAAAGATTAATCGCGATTAATCGGACACAAAATAAAAGTGATTTTTGTTGCATAATATATGTGTGTGTGTGTGTGTGTGTGTGTGTAATTATTATGTATATTTACCCACACACACATACATATATTCATTTTAGATTTTTTTAATTTATTTTATATATCATTTTTTTTACATGTATATATAATATAGAATATATAAAAATATAAATACATTTATATACACATGTAAATGTTTCGTGAATGTATTTTTATATACATAATAATTACAAACAGCACACACTCATATATTATGCCAAAAATCACTTTTATTTTGTATACGATTAATCGCAATTAATCTTTGCCCAGCACTAGTAAAAATACTTAAGAGGCCCATATTTCATGTATTTGGTGTAATACAATGTGTTTGCGTGTTTTATGGTTAAAAAACGCATTATTTTCCACATACTGTACATATTGTCCAGCCCATCTGTAACAGGTCGTTTTGTACAGAGCTCATCATTGTGAGAAAGCGCTGTGTGAACCGATTGGCCAGCTATCCAGTGCGTTGTGATTGGCCGAATTATGTAAACGGAAATGTGACGTTCCTTACCATGTTTTGAAAGATAAGATCTCAAAGCAATAGTGAGAGCCAGGGGATACTATTGAATTTACTACCTTATCAATACGAGCCTGAATCTGACCCAGAAAACAAAGATGAGTAAGCTGATCGATTAACGTGATGTGAGCAGAACGTAACAGATTGGTAAGGTAAGGATACTAAAACAAAATCATGTCTGCATTTGTGATCGTAGAAACCACAAACAAGCGCTACTTTACACTGCCCGAAACTCGCGTTTGAATCGTCAGTAGGACATTTATTAAATATGAAAATATCGTCTACTTACAGAATGTCAGTCAGCAGAACCAGTAGTTGCAAAGTTGGAATTGCTCCTGTTTTTTAGACGAAGCTTTTGTGTACATCCCCGTGTTGAGAAAGTAGCCCTTTCGTAAAATGTGCAACACACAATCGAATATTTGAGCTGTACTGTTCTGAAACAGTGTTGTAAATAAAACCTAACCCCTGGTTTCTTAATGTTTACTCAATCAGAAGGCGAAACAAAGTCGTTTGCCTTTTCACAGGGGAAAACACAGCGTCTACGCGACATGGCGGCAGCAACAATACGTTGACGTTAAACTGCATGGGCGTGTTGACCAAGCCATTTTAGGTAGGCGTGGATGAGGCTTCACTTTTAAAAAGAAGATCTATTTGGATATTAATCTTTAATTTTTGCAACTTTTGCACAGACATCTTTTAACACTCTAAAAACAAAGAAAAACGTGAAATCGGGTCATATGACTCCTATAAATGTCCTAATATAACCAAGGCCTAGTCCTAGATTAATCTAAAACCTGTCCGGGAAATTACTTCAATATCTTAAGTGATTTTGCTTATTAAAGGAACAGTATGTAAGAAATTTATATCAATTAATCATAAAATGGCCCTGATATGTCACTAGACATTAAGAAATAATTTTCATTTCAAATACTTATATCACTCACAACAGCGGTCCGGCCAGGATATTGTCATTTAAAAAATGGAGTTGCAGCCCTCAACTGATGTTTATGTTGTCATTTGGTATTTTGGCCACCAGCTGTGTGATTGCAGTACCAGTTTTAGCCACACGTTTTGTGATTGCAATACCAGTTTTGGCCAAAATCCTACATACTGTTCCTTTAAGTAAATGTATCTTAATTCAAGAATTTTTAGATATTTATACTGGAAAGCAAGACAAAAACTAAATAAGTTCAATAAATTATTTTTTTTGCAATGTAAAAGCATCTGCTAAATAAAGACATTTTAAAGAAACTGCAATCCATAACTTTCTGCAATGTTCAAGTAATTCTAAAGACATGGATTGATTAACTAACAAAGGAGCTGAACTTTGCAGCACAATGGCCATGACCAGAGTTCCCCAGCATGGTGATGTACTGGTGTAACATAAAGAGTTAAATGGTGTAAGCATTACTATACCTGCCACTTGTTTGCTCTTGAGCGACGCCTCTGATGCTAAAGCATATGACATTGTGATAATTCTTTCCTTTTCCTGCAGAGCCAAGTCTACATCTGACAGCACTGGCTTATCTACTGCTGCTGTAGAAGGCATATTCTGGACACTTACACACACAAACAAACAAACAAACAAACACAAAGACATCAAGGTGAATTCAAAGAGAAAAACACGCTTAACAGTCAACAGCTATTCCTTATAACCCCATAAAAAAGTAAAAACACAGATGAGATTTCCACTAAACAGCAATCAGTGTAAAATCTAAGATACATGGAAACTTTTTCAACACATTCTCTGAGATAAAGACCAAGGAATCTGCAATTAGACTGCAATTAATATTATTCAGTAATTCTATATTACTGAAGACCATAGTCGGAGTTTGGGGGGGCACTGCCCCCCAGACAAGAGCCAGTTATGATTTTGTCTGAGCTTTTAATGAAATATGAGAATTCATTTTTATGTGTCTAATCATAATATTAATCTCTTGACAGCAATGCAATATAATATACTTAGACCACGGGGCTGTTGAATGCTTTATTCTGATTGGCTGAGAAATGTTCCATGGGTGTTGATTATTTTTTTTGTAAATGCACACCTAACTTGTCAAATGTCTTCAAAATAGACACCAGAGCAATGTTTTTGGTAACCGGGGATATAAGAGGAATAATCGACTCTGTTGTCCGCTTCGGGTCTTGTCTCATTACCACCTTGGGTGTGCATTATTTTCTTATAATTCAACGGCCCGTCGTTAATTATTTATTACATAACTAAATTATCAGTGGGGTATGAAGACCTTACAAAATTAACTGTATTGTTTTTATTACCTTAGAATGAGCCGTTTTTATCTACATACACCATGGGTCACCTTACATGAAAGTTGCTGTCATGTTTCTACAGTAGCAGACAACTTGTTCTACAGAGCGTTTTGTCCCTACGTTGTCTGATGGTGCGCTCACACCAAACGCAAATGAAGCATTAAGCGCGAGTGATTTACATGTTAAGTCAATGCAAAGATGCGACAGACATCCTGCGGCGTGATTCGCACAAATTAGGCAATGCGAATGACAAGCATAACGAAAAATCTAAATATTCGTGTGGCGTTAACCAATCAGGAGCGTGCTCTAGTAGTGATGTGATTACATCGCAACAAATAAGAAACAACAAAAGACCAAATAATTGTCACAGTATGTGGACACCCGGAGCTATATGACACATCTTCGTACTTAGAAACAGGAATAAAAAGGGTCTTGATTGGAAGAAAGTGATGACAATCTGGTCGGTTGTAAAAACAGTTTTTACTCAATATGAGCCATATATATACATATTGAGACTGCAAGCTAGCTAAAGTATTCAGCGTATTCACGTCTGAATTTCATGTGCGAATAAAGCGAGTTAACTCAAAATATTCAAGCACATGCACAAATAGCATGATTTATTCGCTTCATTCGCGTCTGGTGTGAACGCACAGTTAGATGATGTCATGTTTGTCCTGTGGCGGCTACCATATGTGTTTTGAAATTGAGCGGTGAGCTGTTGGTTGCAATTTGTTCAAATCTTTCCACAAGATGCTGCTAAAATTTACACACACCACATTTAAGGCTAAAATGGTACCATATTTAAAAACCAAGCAGCACTCTCCCGCTAATTTTAAAGCATGTAGTACCCTTGTTCGCAGGTAGGTGCTCCCCCAAGCACAAGCGTGAAACTCCGCTGAAGATTCAACACATTTTTCATTCAATCCAAAACCAGTACATTCATTTTAAACCTCCATACATTTAATTTACTTAACTGTAAATTAAATGTATTATTACTATACATTTAATTTACTATATATTGTATTTTCCCAAAGCTAAAACATAAATAAGAACTGCAGTATGTCAAATCTCCTGAGTTATGACGAACAACCTCTAAGCAACCGAATTTACATCTCGGATGGCCAAAACTAAGATGACAGAAGATGCTAGCACTCCCGAAGGGATGAGACTTAGTACCTGGACTTAGTCAGGATGCTTTTGATACGTTCCACTTTACGGTGACGGGCCTCCATCTCCTGAGGGCTCAGTGGCTCTTCTGGCTCCTGGTCTACATAGCGCTCAGGGATGGCAACTTTCTGTGGTCTTGACAGCTATATACAGGTAATGAGAGCAAACAATGAGTTACATCACATCCATCTGTTCTGTCCTACAAAGGTAACGTGCAGTAACTACACAGTTGGTTAAAATTGATAAAGTCTCATGGTTCAATTTTCTCTCATTTCAGAGAAACAAGAGTGTCAAAATTGCAGTAACATGTTTGAATGGCTGGTGAAAATATTTGAAGGGCTTTTTACTCAGTTTCAGTGCACTTTGTCTTTGTATGGCAGTAGCTATTGTTTTAAGGAGGGATGGAAACAGTGGTTTTAAATTCTTGCATGCCGACAGCACAGGTGCCGGACAGTTTGCATTTAAACATGTGATGGCAACTCAGTTATTATCATTCATTTGTAATATTTTTAACATGTGTGCTGAGCTTTGTTCTGTAGTTTTAGTCTAACGTGATCCTACAGTATATTTTAAAGCAGTTTATTTATCTGACACTTATTTGCACTTTTACCTTTATTCCACTCATCTTAATGAAGTCTAAATGTTCATCTTTGCAAATGTTTGAAGATAGGAGATCATAACCATTCCGACCCTTTCTGCAGTTGGGTCAAAATGACAAGTTATTCAAACTGAAGGTCTTCTCTCAGAGACAAAGAAAGATGGGAAAGCAGAAGGGTTACTGTACCTCTTTGCTAAGGTCTAACTGATAGTCCAGCGGCTCCAGGTCCAGCTCTCTCATGGGTGTGCTGCTCAGGGTGAGCCATTCATCGGAGTGAGAGCGCTGTCTCTCTTTGTGCTCAGCCGGTCTCTCCTCACCCTGTACTGCTCGGTCCAGCAGCTGCAAATCAAAGTCCTGCTCTCTCCTCCACTGAGGACACACAGACACACAGCACTCAGACAGCTACACCTCACACACCACCAACTCTGGACAAGGCAAAGTCGGATACAATTTTTATACGAAACAATATTCTCCTCTATAGGACAGGTAAAGGTGGTTGACATTCAAGACAGATAATTGATCTTGCCATTATCACTTATCCAATAAGAACAGATTTTTTTGGATCAATGAAACAAAATATGTCCATAATGTGACTTCATGTTTAAAATCCAGGATAAAGTCTCATTAAGTCTAATTATTAAATTAGAAGCATCAACGTTTGATTTCACTCACTGATTCTGCATTGATTTCAAACTTTATCATGGCCTTACTCAGTCAATATTAAAGATTTCAAGGTTATATTTTCACAAAATGAATATTTACATTATGTAGGATGATTTTATGTAGAAAAAAGTACATCACACACAAAGGAAATGACTTGAGCTGAAATCTCATAGGCAGGGTCACAAATTTCAAAAATATCTTTTGGTGTAACCTTCTTATAAAATATAGAAAATAAGCAGTGAAGGTGTTTTAAAAGAGTTTTTGACACTACACTTAACCTTGGGTTTTTATAAGCAGCAAAACTATATTTGCATGCTACAGTGTATGGGTGATTCTCGAGAAATTAGACTTATGAGGTGTCATGAAACAGTTTGATAAAAAAAAGTAAATGCAAAGTAAGGGTATCAAAATAAGAAGCATACAGTTACAAACATCTCTTCATGTACTATTTTGCACATGATTTCAAATGACATCATACAAACCAATTTCGTAGATTTTTTCCACATTTAAGGGGAAATTCATATTACCGCAAAGTGCCCATGACTGGATTTGGGTTCTTTGACATAGAAATATTAATAATTAAAAAATCTAAAAAATAAAAAGCTTCAGAGCATGTTTAAAAATGTGGTATTTGGTGATCATTGGTAAATGTAGAGACAATAATAAGGAATAGCCTATAAATGTGTCCAAGACCTCCGCAACAATTTTCAATCATTGTTTAAGTCCTCAAGGAACTAACATTTAAAAAAAAAATTATTGGGAAGGGACATAATTTACTGTGAGACTCAAGATGTACGGCTCTCAAACCGTAGTGTACATCACTCCTATAGGTCAAGTTCTTATTTTTTTCTCTCCAGATGAAAGTTGAAATTTATTTATATATATACATATAAATATACATATATTTAATGTAATATCATGTTGCGGTAATGATCATTTTTGATAATAATAATCAAAAAAATTTAAATAATTCTATAGGAAATATTTTTTAAATCCTCTAAAATCGTGGTTATAGTAAGTTCAGACCTTAATCTAATATGTGCAAAAAAAAAAATGGCTTCAAGGGCTTTTTAAAAATTCTTATGCGAGACACCTTCTAAATCTAGATTTCATGAGAATCACCTGTATATGTTAACGTTCCTAAGTTCATGTGCAAGAAAACAAAATTTTAAAACATACAAAAATCTGATATTATGCCAAATATTAAAATATTGTAATGTATCAGATTTCTGTGTGGGTACCTATTTATTACTCCTTTTTTAAAATCCCTTTGAACCAACATATTTCATGTGTGCCCCAAACATTGTACATACAGTATGCTATTAAATAAATATTTGTGATGCAAACCAAATGATCTCTCTGTGTGCTCCTTAAGTAAAATGAAAAGCTAAAAAATGAGTCTTTTAAAGGAATAGTTCACCCAAAAATGAAAATTTTGTCATCATTTACTCACTCTCATGTTGTTACAAACCCGTATACATTTCTTTGTTCTGATGAACACAAAAGAAGATATTTTGAAAAATGTTTGTAATAAAACCACTTGTGGACCCCATTTACTTCCATAGTATTCTTTTTTTTCTACTATGGAAGTGAATAGGGTCCACAAATGGTTTGGTTACAAACATTTCTAAAATATCTGCCTTTGTGTTCATCAGAACAAAGAAATTTATTTGGGTTTGTAACAACATGAGGGTGACTAAATGATGACAGAAATTTCATTTTTGGGTGAACTATCCCTTTAAGAAAACACATGTAGGCTACTGACAAATGTGAGGTGGGGTGATATTGTGTTCAAGCTCTCAAACCGTAGTGTACATCACTCCTATAGGCCAAGCACCATGCAATAAAAATCAGCAAATTCATAAACATGCTTCATTCCCAGGCTTTATTGTGCTTACTGGACAAAATAACCAGTGTCGGATGTAAAGTGTGGTTACACATTCACAGTAGACAGAAAAAGTACAATGACCCTGTTTTTGTTGTTGTTGTTTTACTAGCAAAGAGTTTATTTCTTTTCGGCAAACATCGACATATATAAAAATATAGAGAAAGAAGCAAAGCTGATTTTCCTTTTGTAAATTACGCTACACTTTGCTATTATATTGTTACGACCATACAAGTGATTTAAAAAACATGCTCAGTAAGTACTACAAAGAAAAACAATGATGGAGAGAGACAGGCACACACACATGCATTCAGCATGCGTACGATCACAACAACATCGCCATCCACAAGCCTCATTCATAGTGAATACCGTACATGCTAGTACATTTAGAAAAAAAACATTATGTAAAATTATAAAACCATCAAAGGATTGTAAAAAGATTAAAACTATCGAAGATAAGCTTTGGAGTCACATTTTGCTGAATAGCAAAGAAACTGACTACTTAAAAGAAAAATTAAACATGAAGGAAATATGATGACACAAAATCATGTCATATACAATAGTGTGCTTAAAATAAAAGATATTCAATTTTGCAGGTTTTGTTTGACCTTGGTTATTAGCAAGCCAGGTATGAAAAGTGAAATTGGGCGAAATTAGTGAAAAAATAAATAAATTAGTGAAGTAAGCACAAAGCGTCTGGGAATGATGTATTTTTGGCAGGCTGAAGCTGCACTATAATCATTATGGCTGAGTGATGGACAGCTAAAAGGCTTGAGAGCTTGTAAATCTGTTAATCGTATGAGTTCACAAACAAATCTTTCTCTTAAACCTGGAGCATTGAGTTAATGTTTAAGGGTTAAAGGAGCATTCTGATGTTAGTGTTGACTCGGGCTTATAGACCCCTAATGAAAAGATGCTGATGAAGATGCATCTCACTGATGAAGATGTACCTTATGGCAACCTGAACTATTTCAAGAGGTGGTTAATTCTGTGAGTTCATACAATCTCATCTATATGTTATAGAATAATCTGCTTTCACCCCAGTAATGTTAAGTTTAGGGCTTTTTTCTTGGTTATTGTATGATTCACATTATATGAAATTATACAAATTAGCCACCTTGTAAAATAGTAATGAATTCACGTAAGATCAGGCTGTGCATCTGCATAAGCTATCGCAAAAGCCCAACTGAGTTTCAACTGAATACGGATATTATTAGACTTCTGAATAAAAACTGTAATAAAAATCAATCTCTCAGTTTTATCTTAACACATGTATCTGTCTTTCATTTGGACACAGCATTTCATGTAGCTCTTGAACATTCTTTTGCACGTGACTGAATCTCTCTCGCCCTCTTCCACAACACCTCCCACATACATACAGTACTTACCTGCGCTAGACACTACTTCAGTAAAACGTGAGCATAAAAATGCCAAACCTTACAGTTCTCCATCAAAACAGTGTAAATAGCCGAGTTTATGTCAGGGCATCAGTCCTCTCTTTAGGATCGCATGTGTTTTGTGCTTTAACGTACTGATCCCAGGTCAGCAGACACCGGTCTGGAGATGGACGAGGAGGAAGTTCGAGATGAGGAGGCCTGGCGTTCGTTGTGGCTAAGCGTTCTCTTACGCTCGCGTACGAGAGCCTTTTGGTGACGCTTCATCCTTTCCAGCTGCTCCTCGGCGCTCATGCGACTGCGCTGCTGCGAAGGCTCCTCTGAGTACAGTCGCTCCAAGGCACTCTTTGGTCTTTCCTAAGAAACATCAGTGGATGTTAGTAATGCTGGAATAAACAGCCCAGAGAAAATCAAGGAGCAAGTGGGAAAAAGAGACAGAGGAGGGACTCTGGTTCACTATCCAGTAAAATCAGATTACAGTCAGATTATATCATACATGCATGTCTTCTTATAATGTATTTTGTTTTATTGCATGGCTCTCTGGAATACTTAAGTATGATTGTCCGATTGTGATAATGAGGATAATAGCTGGGCATTATGGCAAAATAAATTATTTCGTGCACAATGGATTTTTTATTTTATTTCATAGGCTTAGTGGTTTGCACTGCGTGCTGTCTCAAATCAACCTGTTGCTTGTTAGTTCTGCCAAAGCTCTCTTTGACTATCCACCTTATTTTGACCATAAATGTGGGCGCCGCCATCTTTGAGCTCTTTATGTAAAACTTCCAGTGAGCCACTAAAGCTAATGTTAGTGGTATTTGCGAGGGACACGAGTGCGCTTTTTTGACTTGCTTGTTAAAGTTTATTATGAAATCCAGTAAGAATGGGATCATTTGTGCAGTTAGGGGTTGTCATAGTAGCTAGTACAAACGCAGTAAATCTCTACAAAACCTTTTTTTTTAACCATAATCCATGCATAAGAGCTGAATGTGTATGTGGTGCACGTGCACCCATGATCTGTATCCACACATCCATTCAGTAAAACCTTTCATAGAAACTGCCAGTGGACAATACATACAATAATTATTTAAAAACAACTACTGCTGATTTAGCTGGTTTATTTATTCTGCTACTATATATTATTACAAAAATACGATTTCAGTACAAAATATATGTGACATTAACTGCTTATTAGTTAGGTCTCTATCTTACACACGGCGCAATGCAGCGCAACGCGTGACGCAAGTTCTTTTGCTAGTTTCCACCCTGCGCAATTATCATTTTCACGTTTAGCACCACGTTGTTTAAATAGCAAATGCATTTGTGCCCCCTTTTGCGCCCATGGGCGTTCTGGTCTGAAAACGAGGTGTGTTCAGGCGCATTGTTGGCGCGTTGCTATTTTGAGGCAACTAAAATAAACTATAGCGCAATAGTGTTTTTTGTTATTTAAAGAGCGCATTATACGTATAATAATAGTTATATAGTAATATACGCCTATAAACGGGACATACGGGACGACAACGCGAGTTTGCTTATCACATACATGAATGCGCAGCAGCACAAAAACGCTTTTAAATATGAAAGATTAAAGGATTGAATGTAAAAGATTATTATTGAGTCTCTTGGACATAAATGAGGACTAATTATGAGACGTTAGACGGCGCAAAGAGCTGCTTCACCTGTAGCCTGGTAAGTAAATAAATGCTTTGCTTTAAACAAATACATCTGTTTTTAAATGTTTTTTTTTTTTAAATGCTACCTCACGGATTTATTGTATATGATGACTGTACCTGTGGATATGGTGAGATGAGAAACATTTTAAAGTAATGCTTTAAAAAAACTGACGCTGTCCATGCTGAAACGTGCAGAGAGCCGTTTGTAAATTCTTTATCTCCTGTTTGTTACAAATAAAGTATTTTTAGAGTACAAACCTTTTCTTACATACGTAAATTATTTTTGATGATATTGAAAAGCCATACATTTAAAGCAATTAAAAGCCTGCTTTTTTACTTCCATGACTAAAAGAAAACGGGTTTAAAAGGTTTTAATAAAAAATAACCATTTAAATGCACGTGAAAAACAACACAATTATTTAACATTAATCCTAAACTGGGGATCTTCTTCCTCCGCTTAGTTTTTCGGTTTACAAAGTCCGTCATCTAAATAGATATTAGACATTGCGCCAGCGCAACTTGCTTTTAAAGGGGATGAGAGGTGAGACTCTCATTGGTTTATTGCACATTACGCCCAAAATACTCCCATTACTCATTAAAAAAGAAGGACCAACCCTTTTCGACCATGCGCTCGGCGCACAAACCATTTTTCCCGTCATTAAATTAGCAAAAGTGGATTCGGACACGCCCATTTAGACGTTGCTCTGTGCGCTTTAGACAATGCGCTTAGATCATTAAAATAGAGCCCTTAATGTTTATAATAGTTCATAATGTGTTCTTGCCAATACTTTTGTTATGTTTTATATAAAACAGCAAATAATTTTTAAATAAGCAAATAATAAGCTCTGGTCTAGTGCTTAGGAAGCAATATAATAATATATTTTCATAAAACAAAAAACAATACTGAATAAATGTAATAGTTTAATATGTTTATGATGGTTTGATCAAATAACTTACAATGCGCTGAATGAGAAATACTGCCACGTGAAGCGTGATGTGTCGCCATAAAAGTCAATAAAAAATTGTAGTTTAAAAAAACCTCAACATAGGGACAGTTGTGACATTTTAAAAATGCCTGAAAATGTTAAAAACACAAAATCTTTGTCTATTTCATGTACAAACACTCGAATGGCTTTCCCACTGTACAGATACTGATATGTCTCTGTGCTTTTATACAGTAGTGGCGCATTCCTCACCCTCAAGCAACAACACAAAATGATTAAATATATCTTCATGTGATATTTTGGCCACTTCTTCATTTCATCCTCCCATTGGGTTATAAATGGCAGGTATAGTAAATATTTTCCATAAGATATTTTATGAATGCTCCCACGTCACTGTGTTTTACTGGCTGGCTATAAAAATGGAAGTTTTGCACAAAAAAACGGAAATACGTCACATTACTAACTTTTGTGTTTGAACATACTGTAAGGTGCATAGCACAACAATTCCAGTGCTTGTTTGCCCTCCTACCTTCAAGCTTGTTGTGGTGACTCCTCTTCTGAGGGTGACAAACGAGGAAATGTTTGTTGACTGATGTAGTCGTGATGATGAGCTGGTCAAACCTAAGAAAAGTTGCACTGGATAAGAAAAACCTCTTATCTCTTAGAACTCCTAGCTTAACTGCCTACCATCACTTCATAATCATTCCTACAAGAATAACTAAAAATTTTGTGTTTACACACAGTAATCTTGCTTTATTGTTATTATTGTCACGATTGTAGCTGTGTATCGGTTTGGGTCTTTGTGTATACCTCTGTTTGGCAGGGTCTGATAGCCACTATCACGGCCTAAGCCCACCATTTGTCCACCAACTCCCAGCAGTTCAGGCTCACTGAGGAATGCTCGCAGCTCGATCTAGAGATCCAGAAGACAACAGCTTAGAGCCTATTAACATAAAGCTATTATCACAGAAGAAAAAAAATTAGCAGGACAAACCTTCTGATCCCCATTGGTGTACTGCCCAATCTCACGATCGCGTTTGCGCTCATCAGACTGTCGTTTCAGGCCTCGCACAGATGTGTGTCGGATGACGGAGGTCTCTTTGGGAAGAGGTGGCACAGCTGGGGGGTGTTCATCAGGACTGTAGAGGTTAGGGAGAGGAGGTCTGGGTGGAACATCTTCTTCAGGCTATAAATAAAAAAAGTCCATATTTATAGAAATATATACAGTGTAGATGCTCAGGTTTTTAAATAAATAGAGAAGTAGAAGTAGATCATTTAATTTCAATCACCCATTTTGGTTTGTGGAGTCCTTGCAAGAGCTGCATGGGATGTTGGGTAGATTGCACCGGGCTGAGGTGAGGACTGGGTTGACCAGCTTTCAGCTCTCCTATGGAAGTGCTTGCAGGGAGAGAAGGCACTGCGGACAATGACGCTGAAGGCACGAGTTTCCTCTCTGGGTCACACAAGCATCCCGCACGCCAATATCACATAGAGTACAGAAAACACACACCCATGATTATCAGTAGGACCCGCAGGCAGTAACCAGAGATCCATTTGATGCTTGACCTCAGTACCTCTGACTGTGGTCCAGTGCATGGGGGTGGTGGCGGACAGTGGCCCGCTCTCACCTGGATTCCTCACTGAGTCAATGGTCACATTGTAGTTGGCTTTGCTGGAGCTGAGGCCTGCGAGCACATCCTCAATCCTCCACAGCTCTTTCCTCAGCTGGGATTTCTCTTGCTGTAACACAAGTTGCCAAAGTGGAAATAAATGAAACAGAATAAAACAGATCAACATATAATCAATAATGATGACAAACTGTATATCTGTAGCCACACTGTTGAGCCCTTTTCACACAGACATTCCGGAAATACATGGAAAATGCATCCTGGATTTTTCCAGGATCGTTAGATTTTTTGTTCATTCACACTGCCATGATTAGCCAGCATCTGATGGTCGCGGGAAGACACGTGACCTGTTGAAAGTCCCGCCCTCTCTCTTCTACGCAGCGTCTGAAGTTTGCATATTATTTATTATTTCTCTCTCCAGAAACCACTCGCGTGCATTTTTGTTTATGATAAGACTATAAAGGAGCGCGTGACGTGCCGTTCTAATGCTGGTGAATGATCTCAGCTTCAGAGTGGATATTTGACAAGCTCCCTGATCTCTGCTTTAATACAGTTTTCAGACATTTCTCATCGTGATTGTTAATATGCATTTAAAACCCGCATTTTGAGGAGCGGAACAATATATCTTGTTGGGATGACGCGCGGGCATTTTTGTTTATTATAGCTCAAACGAGCACGTGACGCAATATTCTTTTATGCCGCTGAATGATCTCCGTTTCAACGCAGTAAGTAACGAGCTAACTTACCTGATATCTGCTTCAGTCCAGTTTGCTGACATTTCTCGTCGTGAATGTTGTAAATCCCTTATTTTAAAGAGTTGAACCAACTTCATGTTGCCATGACACGCGCGTCCTCACTACGGCACGTGCGTCATTGTTTATGCGCCTCATTTATCATTTCCTGATAACTGCTTCAATCTAGTTTGCAACATTTCTCGTGGTGAATGTTTATATGCATGTTATCTCTCGTTTTAAGGAGCTGAACCATAACTTTTGTTGTGATGACGTGCGCGTCCTCACTATGACAAGCCCATTACGGCATTGTTTCGGCTTCTTGTTCACACACAGGGTTTTCCGTGTATCTGACTAGGGCCTCTTTCCGGCAACGATCCCAGAAGATTAGCGGGACGAGTTTGTGTTCACACAGACGCTTGTCTAACAATTTTACGGGTATTTTCTGGGACCAAAGGCCTGTGTGAATGGGGTTCAGTTGGATTACATTAAAAAACTGATTTCACAGTGGCTTTAAAGGGGTAAAAATAGTGTAAAAATCTGACTTTTCCATGTTTAAGTGCTATAATTGAGTCCCCAGTGCTTCTACTGTACTAACCTAGAAAACGTGAAAAAGATCAATCCAGTAACTTTTTTTGGTAAACCATTCTCTGCAAGCATGTGAAAAAATAGGTCATTTAGATTTTACTGTTTTGTGACGTAAATAGCAAGTCTTATTACAAAATACCGCCCCTTAGTCTGCACTATCCAACCACGGCAGTGCAGAGAAAAAGAGAGAAAAAAAAATGACAATTGATTTAAACAAACCACCATCATTGCAATCAGTGTTTGCATTTCATCAGCTCATTTGCATTTTAAAAACACACCCAAAAACTGCACATTTTTGCTTGTGCCTACAACGTGGCAATTTTGACTTGCTATAATAAATAATCTGTGAGCTAAAACTTCACATACACACACTGGGGACACCAAAGACTTATTATATAAAAAAAATCAAAATATATTTTTTTAAATTCACGTTTTAGACGAAGTATGACTGTGTGAACACAAGTGAAAGTCTCAAGTGATTTGAACCACAGACTTGATTTTACTTTATCCAAAACCACCATTCTAAAAAACCCATAGGAAATTCCCAAGGGAACCAATGGCTCAAAAATGCTAATTATCTTCTGTGGTTTTTCGACCACAACCCAAGAAGCTCTATTAGTGGTCTCTTTAAACATTTGTCATTTTTGTACATTGATTTATTTGGGTTTTACCACGTGTCACAGTACAACACAAAAAGTCACATCAATAATTTCAACTCTTCAAAGCAGAAGAAATGAATAGAACAGAATAGACTGCGTATGTATCGGTTTATTATTGAGATCACTGTTAAAAAATATGATGACCCTGAGGCTTGTCTTTGATTTTCTAAGAGGCAATTTTGGAGCTCAAAAGAGCAGTGAAGAAAGGAGAGGATTTTCTCTTATTTGTATTTTGAGAACAAGACATCATTTATTGACGATGTCTGTGTGTGTTCGCTCTCACAAACACTTGAGAAATCAATAATGCGTGATACAGCATTGCCTTGTTTTTACGATTCTATCATGCTGATCAAAAACTGACATTAGATCTTTAATCCAGCTCCAAGAACTACTCATGTCTTTCATCACTTTGTTCTTTCTCTATCAATTACCGGACTGAGAGGTGCATAATGAATCGAAAAGAAGGCTGGCATGGTTTAACATCTACCCTTCTGCTCAAACAATATCAATACTTCGGTCTGGAAGTACTGTGTGCATTAAAGAGATAAAAGATGAAGAGAAATAACAGAGAAAGACATCTGTCCTTAAAAATCTGTAATGTGAAATGCCTTTAATTTAGGTTCTTTTTTCTTTACAACATCTTGCAAATAATATTACAAGTAAAGCATACCGAATTTCTCCAAAAAAGTGTAAAGTAGAAATGCACAAATAAAACATTTCTGTGCCTATACAGTACATTTGGTTACTTAGAATGACATCTGCAATACCAATGGATAACAATAATTTTGCTCTTTACCCCTTGTTTCAAAGTATTATGTGGTGAAAGTGCAGATCGTACAAACTGCAATTGTGTCAGTAGCTGCGTTTCCATTACCATTCAAATTGCGCAAACTGACATTGCAAATTGAAAATATTACATTTCACAAAATCTCCCATATATCGCAAAAACGTTTTCACGCTCAAATGAGGTATTTTTTTACGCAATTCAGAATATGAGTATTTCGCAAAACTTCAATGGAAACAATTTTTTTTTCGCATTGTCACATCACCTGATGCATAGCATGTGATATTAGTAAACGTGAAGTTTGGGTTGACTTATCGCAAGAGGAAAAACTATGTTTTAGTCGCATATCATAGTCGCATAAAGTTTTTTATTGACATTTAGAAAATATTGCATAAGTTTTGCGCAAAACTGTAATGGAACCGCAGCTATTATCGTGTGTTTTTCACCCCTTTGATTGGTAGAATATAATCTACCATGATCAACAGCTAATGTCCATAAATATAATAATAATATTGGTTATATATATATACATATATATATATATATATATATATATATATATATATATATATATATATATATATATATATATATATATATATATATATATATGGTGATACCAATTATAGGCCAATAAAACGGTGCAGCCTAGTAGAGATGGGAAGATTCCCAGATACGCTCGGTGCATTGGCATAAAAAGTTAACGATGCGATCGTGATGCATAGTTTCTAACATATTGCATCTGTAAAAAAATTATTTATTCACGTATAATTATTAGTAAATGCGATTTACCAGGGGTGGGCATTCCTGGTCCTAGAGGGCCACTGTCCTGCAAAGTTTAGCTCCAACCCTAATCAAACACACCTGAAAGTCATATGGCCTTTGATTGGGATTTTCAGGTGTGTTTGATTAGGGTTGAAGCTAAACTTTGCAGGACAGTGACCCTCCAGGACCAGGAATGCCCCCCTGCACTATACTTTTTATTTAGAAACTGACAAATATTTTAATGTTTAATTTCTCCTCTCTAAACTGTTGCTATGTCCTATTGGTGTATCACAACACTACGGAAACCAAGGCGTGTCATGAAAGTCACATAGTGTATAAAAAACACGAAATGGAGTTTAAATTATATGGACTCTAAATGAGTCAAATGGAATAAATTGTGGAAGCAGCCATGTGAAATTCAAGGCTGTAGCTAAACTGTGGAATGGAGTTTAATTTATTAGGGCATTTCTATCTAGTGGAATGGATTTGACTGATTAAAAATTAGAGAAAAAGTAAGTGGGAGCAATATCCTTTCTTAAAGTGTGTTAAAAGGGGTCTTATAATGATTCAAACACCCATGTACAAAGCCAATCTTATGGGGGTAATTTGATGCCAATATTATTGAAAATGGACAGAGTAAAAGTCACAAATAGATATTAAAACTTGTAAACACAAAACGCAATCTACAAATAGATAAAAAATCCACAAACACAGTCCTCGTGATCCGCAAATGTAAAACAAGATCTACGAATTGTCTTTGTGATCCACAAATATAAAGCATGATTTTCAAAAAGAAATCAGTGACTTGTACTTGAAAACCAGAATTTGAATGAATGTAAAGTGACTTCTTTGCAGATGAATATCATTTTCTATTTGTAGATTGTGTCACATTTGTTTTCAGAATTCTGACACTATTGTTTCGCTTTGGTGACAAAATAATGCCATAATCGTTGAAAATGAAGAGACTACAATTTGTAAACACAAAACAAATCTGCAAATAGGTTCCAAATCTGCAAACAAACTCCTCATGATCCGCAAATGTAAAACGAGATCTACAAATATATAAAAATCCACGAACAGACTCTTCATGACATACAAATATAAAATGCGATTTACAAATAGATTTAAAATCCGCAAACCAACTCTTTATGATTCACAAATAGAAATCATTGACTTGTACTTGACAAACAGAATTTAAATGAATGCAAAGTGATTTGTCTGCGCGTGAGGGTCATTATTTGTTTGTAGATTGTGTTGCATTTGTTTTCAGAATTTTGGCACAACTGTTTCGCTGTTTTCCATTAAAAAAATCTACAAATGCCCTCCTCACAATTTGCAAACAAACACAGTCTAACTTGTATTTTCCAACCATTGTAAAAAGAAATTCTTACACATTCTGTGCAAAGTTCAGCATGCAAGTGTTGAATCTGTGTTTGCAAATCACAGGGCATTCACGAATCCTTCTGCACAAGTCTACAGATCTTTTTGGCACTATCTTTCCGCAGAGTTTGTCACTACGATCCACGCGTGTAGTCAGCCAATCAGGGGTATTGCTTCAAAGTAATGCCACGCCCCCTCAATAAGCTCTTTTCAAAATAAAAGCTGGGCTCACTGCCATTTACCGTTGCCGGTGTTACAGCGCTGAAAGGCGGCCAGACCGCGTTATCGATATTATATTAATGATATTAAAGCATTTATGTATAGCATGGCAAATATGTAGCATTATTACACGGCTCTCTGGAATGCTTGATTCTGATTGGTCAGTTGAGACATTTGCAGGTTCGTTCTTTTCAAATAATAACCGCTCCAAAATAATAACGCATAGCCGGACTACTTGCACGAGTAAAATCGCTCCGCGCCAATAAAGATCAATAAAGATTACTGTCTGTTTGGCGCCATCTTGTGACAAAAACTCGACAACCACGACAAGACACAGATAGCTTACTGAGACTGAACTTGACAAAATAGAGCATGACAGCTACGAAGCCAACACACAAAAATATACAGAATGGGCATTAAAACTTCTCAAAGACTGGCTAAAAGAGAAAAAATGGAGACAAGTATGAAGCAGAGGATCTTAATAAGGTATTACGATCATTTTATGCATCTGTGCAAAGTTTCGCGGAAGGATAAAAATGTTAATTTAAAACAAATATGCCAATAAAATGTTTCAAATTAATATTCATGTCCAGTTTTTTTTCTTATGTGGCAAGTAGCCATGTAATAAGCGGGATAATGTAGAGGCAGCCGGTAGTTATTGGGAAATAAGCCCCTTCAGTGTGATACAAGACCCTCCGCTTCGCGTCGGGTCCTGATCACACTGTCGGGGCTTATTTCCCAATAACTACCGGCTGCCTCTACATTATCCCTTACTTAACGTGAACTAGAACAACCCCTCGTTTAAGTTATTATCAGTGCCTGACAATTCAGCCGAGGTCATTAAATCGTTAAAAACACTGCATGAAGCGGTTTTATCCTTAAAACATCAGTGTCTCTTCAACGAACATTTGCCGAGCGTCAGCGAGCCAGCTGGATGGAGTGGAGCTGCTAATGTGACGCAGCTAAAATAAAGCAAGCGGGTGCAACGATAATATTGGATGTAACTTGCCGTAATGAACAAAAACATGAGCCTTATTTGACAGCAGCACTAATTGAACTATTTGACCATATGCATTTGATATACATACCGTGACCGGAATGCACTTACAAATCGCGCTGTTATTAGAAACATTTAACTGTTTCCAGACTGAGCATGGAGACAAACAAGTACAAGCCGTTTATAGAAGCAGCTGCCTGTTAGCGTGTACGGAATGAAGTCAAAACGGTCTCGGTTTTTAGACCGGCAGTCTGCCTGTGCCATTCCACCCAAATCCGGACTGCAAATTACATTTTATTATTACACGGCTCTCTGGAATGCTTGATTCTGATTGGTCAGTTGAGACATTTGCAGGTTCGTTCTTTTCAAATAATAACCGCTCCAAAATAATAACACATAGCCGGACTACTTGCACGAGTAAAATCGCTCCGCGCCAATAAAGATCAATAAAGATTACTGTCTGTTTGGCGCCATCTTGTGACAAACACTCGACAACCACGACAAGACACAGACAGCTTACTGAGACTGAACTTGACAAAATAGAGCATGACAGCTACGAAGCCAACACACAAAAAAATACAGAATGGGCATTAAAACTTCTCAAAGACTGGTTAAAGAGAAAAAAATGGAGACAGACAAGTATGAAGCAGAGGATCTTAATAAGGTATTACGATCATTTTATGCATCTGTGCAAAGTTTTGCGGAAGGATAAAAATTTTCATTTAAAACCAATATGCCAATAAAATGTTTCAAATTCATATTAATGTCCAGTTTTTTTCTTATGTGGCAAGTAGCCATGTAATAAGCGGGATAATGTAGAGGCAGCTGGTAGTTATTGGGAAATAAGCCCCTTCAGTGTGATACAACTGATCACACTGTCGGGGCTTATTTCCCAATAACTACCGGCTGCCTCTACATTATCCCTTACATATTATATCCACCATTTACAATCCTTCCTTTAAGGTCTGTTCTGCTTTTAACAGCTCAAAGCTATTACTCTCTGTAGCTTTCGAGTCCGTTGTAGGCTACAGGTAAATTTTGCAGTTGTTTTAGTTAACTTTGCAGAGCATTTTATTGTCGGAAATGGTCCTGGGCTGGGTTTTCCTATAACGATTGAACTTAGCACTCAAGAGCGCTTTCTACAAGGTAAAACGATCGCTCGCAGCTGGGTTTTAAGTGCTACTAACGAGTCGCTATCCCTTTGTCAAGTGCTGAAATGTCACTTACTGAATGACTCGTAATTGTAGCAGAAGCTTGTTTAGGCTAATGATCTTCAGCCGATGTGCACTAATATTTTTTTAAAATATTATTAATTATTTTTCAATGACTTATTAAATGTTTTAATAATTTGTGCATCATGAAATATTCTTTTCATATTTAGTTAGGACTCGTCCCACTGCGCAATGCCTTCTGCATTTTATAATATAGTTTAGATTTTTATTTTTATTTGTTGTTTATTATCTATGTTTATTTATTATTAAGGATTATTGCATTGTACCGTAAATATTTATTTGGTTTCTTTAATCAGATGCCATACCCTTCAAAAAATATTTTTTTTTGGAGTGCAATTTGCTGGTTGTCCTGCAGGTGACCTTGTAACACTGCTGTCTTACGATGCACTTATAAATTAACAAATATTCCAGAGCACTCGTAGATCTATGATGATTTTCGAGTGCTACTTAAGCTACAAAGCTTTTGGGAAACGGCCCATAATTCTAAGATGAATTTTAAGATTGTTTTTACGATCTACTTAGCGATGCTTTTGGGAAACCCGGCCCTGCTCGTTTGGAATTTGCCTGGCGCACAGCTCTAGTCAGAAAGATTAAAAGGCGGGCTTTGTTTTTAAAAAATTTAATGCATTTCTTTATATTACAATAATGAACAAGTCACCCATTTATCAAGTATCGATTCATTATTTTCACTTAATCCTTTTTGCTTTTTACAAAAAGTAGAATAGGCACGCATATTCTGCATTTAGCCAAAATTATGACTGTGGCATGAAGAAACTTTCCTATTTTAGTGAAAAATAAATAAGTTCTTTTGCTATTATTACGTAGCATATATTGATGATTTTTAATAACACATATGACCGTTTTAAACAAACTAAGTACACTGATAAAAATAATATAAAAAATTATACGCTGGATTTACTAAAAAAAAATAAAAAATACAGTGCATCATTTTTACATGCACTTTTTTAAAGTAAGTTTTACATTGAATTTAAGCCTTTGCAATTTAAGCAATTGCAATGTTTAAGTAAGTTTTACATGGAGAAGCAATTAGGCCTACTAAAAATTCCATGTAAAATTTACTTAAAAATATAGTGCATCATTTTTGCATCCACTTTTTAAAGTTAATACAGTCTATTATTTTTTTATAATTATTTAATTTCCTTCTCACAAATTTTACATGATAAAATTTAGGAATTAACTAAATAATGTGTTAATCTAGAATTACTCACATTTTTGCATTATTTGTACTCAAAAATAGTTTTTGTTTTAACCTATTTTTTTATATAATTGACTAATTTTATTTAGTTAAATTTACTAAGCCACAAAAAATTTTTTACAGTGTAAAATAAGAAAAACGAAGTAGGTAAAACCGCATACCCAGCTAGACACTCAAATCGAGCTAGGCACTCAAATCGAGTCAAAATAGTCTTGGCTTTTAGACCCGCAGTCTGCAATCCACCCTAACCCGGACTGCAGGTGACATGTTAAAATTATTCCACCCGTTACATCAAATCAGTAGTGGTTCAAGCATATGTGCCGAACCCCCCCATTCCCTTCATTGTCCCCCAACCCTACCACCAGTGAATAAATAAATTCATTAAATAAAAACAAGCACTTTAAACAAAAAGCACACAGAATTCTTTTTTTGGTTTTTAACTGAATTCTAAACACTAAAGTTAATTCCTTAAAGTTAATTAAGGGTTAATCCCTAGTCCTCCCCTCGCGAGTTGTTTTTTGTTCAGGGCCTAAATATGCATTAAAATATAGTTGAATGTATTTCATAAAATTAATAAAAGATATACAATTATAAATTATTGTTGAATTATCCCTTTTTCCAAGTATGTCATTATGCACAGTGTATCAAACTTTGAAAATGAAACAAAAACAATAACTTAAAAGTCCTTTTAAAAGCAGTAGTTATTAATGACATAACTGTATACTGTACATTGTATATTTTGCACGTTTCTCATCCTCTTTTTAATCCTGCTTGACTGAAGGCTTCCGTTAGAACGTTTCTCGTTTGTCGTAAGGTTTTTGTACATTAAAGCTGTTGAGTTTCTCCCGCTGACTTTTCCCCCTCGCGCTCGGGCACGCTGTCTGCAATCTGTATATGAACTTGAACGCACCGCCTAAAGTCGAGGGCAGGGCGCACACTTCTAGTTCTAAACAGGTTAACTGAAAGCACAATTACATTAAATTACCTATTTCGTTTTTTTTTTTTTTTTTTTTCGCAGACGCGCACAGCTGCAGTCAGGACATATTAGCCAGTTTTGTATATCAGTAGGTTCCAAACTATTGCAACCCCATACGTATTTACAAGACCTACATTTTTTTATAGAAATATAGGGGAAAACACATTTGTTCCCTTTTAGTAGTTTTTTAACAAGTTTACTTAAATAATATTAAAATATAGGGCTGCACAATTATGGCAAAATCATAATTGTTTAGGCTACTGTATTTGCACTGAACTGGAAATGATATATTAGAAAAATACAATGAATTTTCAAGGCTGCAGAGAACAGTATAGCAGATATGGCTACTGAGGATTTAATTATATTATTTTAATAGTCAGCGAGTCCCACTCCGGCCCTCATTTTGAGTGTCTAGCTGGGTGCACATTGTTACGGACTTTCTTTTTCTTATTTTGGTAAAAAATTAACAAGTTCTATTATTATGTAGCATACATTGATTTTTTTTATAACAAATATGACTGACTTATTCATTGGCAAATGCAGAACAATGAGGAGAAAGCAAAGGCTACACGCCTTTCTCCCTTATATGATTAAAGGCTTAAATGTCATTTTTAAAACGAAAGCACATGCTTGTCAAATTTATGCTGGCTGGATAAATGCAGAATCAACAATATCTTAATTTTTTTTCGATTTATTTGTTCGTATTCATTGACCCTTTTTTTTCTTGTGCCAATAACACGATTGTCTTTTTCCTGTCACTCAGCACGAATTTCTATAGCCTATATTGTTTTCCATGAACACAAATACATATATCAAATACTGCCTGACGAAATTTTGTGACCGAGCCAGCATAAATTTGACAAGCATAAACAGTCCGCTTTCGGTTTAAATTTGTTTTTAAATTAAATACATTTTAAAATTACATTTAGCTTATGTTCCCCATGATTAATCTTCTCATCACAAGGTAGAGGCGTGTCGCCTATGTTCTACATGTTCCTTGTTGTTCTGCATTTGCCAATAAATAAATAAATAAATAGGCTACTTAGTTTGTTTAAAACTGTCATATTTGCTAGATAATAATAGCAAAATAACTTAATTTATCACTAAAGGAAGGTTCCTTCAACGCCACAGTCATAATTTTGATTAAATTCAGAATATGCCTGCCTATTCTACTTTTTGTAAAATGCAAAAGGGATTAAGTGAAAATAATTAATCAATACTTGATAAATGGATAGCCTAATCAGTCTAGAGCTGTGTGCCAGTCACATTCCAAACGAACAGGGCTGGGTTTCCCGATAACGATTAAACTTAGCACTTATGAGCGCTTTCTACGAGCTACTTAACGAACATTCGTTGTTCATTTACGTGCGTTTCCCAAAGATGCACGTATAACGATCGCTCGCAACTGGGTAATGCAATAATCCTTAATAATAAATAAACATAGATAATAAACAACAAATAAAAAGAAAAATCTAAACTATATTATAAAATGCAGAAGGCATTGCGCAGTGGGACGAGTCCTAACTAAATATGAAAAAAGAATATTTCATGATGCACAAATTATTAAAACATTTAATAAGTCATTGAAAAATAATTGATAATATTTTAAAAAATATTAGTGCACATCGGCTGAAGATCATTAGCCTAAACAAGCTTCTGCTACAATTACGAGTCATTCAGTAAGTGACATTTCAGCACTTGACAAAGGGATAGCGACTCGTTAGTAGCACTTAAAACCCAGCTGCGAGCGATCGTTTTACCTTGTAGAAAGCGCTCTTGAGTGCTAAATTCAATCGTTATAGGAAAACCCAGCCCAGGACCATTTCCGACAATAAAATGCTCTGCAAAGTTAACTAAAACAACTGCAAAATTTACCTGTAGCCTACAACGGACTCGAAAGCTACAGAGAGTAATAGCTTTGAGCTGTTAAAAGCAGAACAGACCTTAAAGGAAGGATTGTAAATATTAACATGTAATTTGCAGTCCGGATTAGGGTGGAATGGCACTGGCAGACTGCCGGTCTAAAAACCGAGACCGTTTTGACTTCATTCCGTACACGCTGACAGGCAGCTGCTTCTATAAACGGCTTGTACTTGTTTGTCTCCATTCTCAGTCTGGAAACAGATAAATGTTTCTAATATCGCGATTTGTAAGTGCATTCCGGTCACGGTGTGTATATCAAATGCATATGGTCAAATAGTTCAATTAGTGCTGCTGTCAAATAAGGCTCATGTTTTTGTTAATTACGGCAATTTACATCCAATATTATCGTTGCACCCGCTTGCTTTATTTTAGCTGCGTCACATTAGCAGCTCCACTCCATCCAGCTGGCTCGCTGACGCTCGGCAAATGTTCGTTGAAGAGACACTGATGTTTTAAGGATAAAACCGCTTCATGCAGTGTTTTTAACGATTTAATGACCTCGGCTGAATTGTCAGGCACTGATAATAACTTAAACGAGGGGTTGTTCTAGTTCACGTTAATGCTACATATTTGCCATGCTATACATAAATGCTTTAATATCATTAATATAATATCGATAACGCGGTCTGGCCGCCTTTCAGCGCTGTAACACCGGCAAAGGTAAATGGAAGTGAGCCCAGCTTTTATTTTGAAAGGAGCTTATTGAGGGGGCGTGGCATTACTTTGAAGCAATACCCCTGATTGGCTGACTACACGCGTGGATCGTAGTGACAAACTCTGTGGAAAGATAGTGCCAAAAAGATCTGTAGACTTGTGCAGAAGGATTCGTGAATGCCCTGTGATTTGCAAACACAGATTCAACACTTGCATGCTGAACTTTGCACAGAATGTGTAAGAATGTCTTTTTACAATGGTTGGAAAATACAAGTTAGACTGTGTTTGTTTGCAAATTGTGAGGAGGGCATTTGTAGATTTTTTTAATGGAAAACAGCGAAACAGTTGTGCCAAAATTCTGAAAACAAATGCAACACAATCTACAAACAAATAATGACCCTCACGCGCAGACAAATCACTTTGCATTCATTTAAATTCTGTTTGTCAAGTACATGTCGATGATTTCTATTTGTGAATCATAAAGAGTTGGTTTGCGGATTTTAAATCTATTTGTAAATCGCATTTTATATTTGTATGTCATGAAGAGTCTGTTCGTGGATTTTTAAATATTTGTAGATCTCGTTTTACATTTGCGGATCATGAGGAGTTTGTTTGCAGATTTGGAACCTATTTGCAGATTTGTTTTGTGTTTACAAATTGTAGTCTCTTCATTTTCAACGATTATGGCATTATTTTGTCACCAAAGCGAAACAATAGTGTCAGAATTCTGAAAACAAATGTGACACAATCTACAAATAGAAAATGATATTCATCTGCAAAGAAGTCACTTTACATTCATTCAAATTCTGGTTTTCAAGTACAAGTCACTGATTTCTTTTTGTAAATCATGCTTTATATTTGTGGATCACAAAGACGATTCGTAGATCTTGTTTTACATTTGCGGATCACGAGGACTGTGTTTGTGGATTTTTAATCTATTTGTAGATTGCGTTTTGTGTTTACAAGTTGTAATATCTATTTGTGACTTTTACTCTGTCCATTTTCAATAATATTGGCATCAAATTACCCCCATACAATCTGAACTTATCACACTGATGTGTATATTTTCATTGACACCCGATACAGAGTTCATTTGGATTACTTTGAAGCTGGATGGATGTGCTTTTTAAAGCTTCACCACGTTGACCACCATAAGAAGATAACATGATGACATTTGAATATAAAATTTTTTGTTTCTATTCAACTTCGAGAGAAAGTCATACACATCTGGGATGGCATGAGGGTGAGCAAATTATGAGACAATTATCATATTTAGATGAGCTATTCACACACACTGCAGTTTTAATGATTTGGGTTTGTGTGATAAAGTTCTTCTGAAACCACAAATTTATCATGATGCCAGAAAAATTCTGTGTATTGTGGAGTACTAAATTAATTTAATAGCCTTATTCAAGCTTACAGCTGAGAGGTTTGTAAGTCGTTTCAATGATTGCTCCTCTGGTACACTGACCTGAGAGAGAGCACTGTTGCTCATCTGTTCTTGAAGGGCTGATCGCAGTCTGTCCACATCTCTTTCCAAATTGCTGTACTCTGCCCAAGCGTTCTCCATCTCCTGCTCAACACATAACAGATGCAGATCACAATACTATACCTGCATTGAGCTCACATTAGTAGTGCATGGATATCGTGTTTTGCTGTAGGGAAAATGTCCTCACCGTGGACACCTGTGACATGTCCGCTCTTATGTGCACCACATCCTCACGCAAAAGCTTTTGTTGGTAGGCGATCTTCTCTGCATGGGCAGGCTGGTCCTGAAACTGCTCCATCTGCTGATGGGAAACATCCAGAACTGATTCTAGTTTGTCCTAGACAGGGGAAAATGATAATGATGATAATGATCAACAGAGAAAGGATAATGGAATTATGGACCAACATCAACTTCGAAGCTTGAGTTACAAATTCTTTTATTACTCTTTGTTGTGTTTTTATGCATAAAGCAAGCATGTGCCACAGAACAAAATAACATGTTTGTTAATTAAATATAAACATTATTTTATTAGCATTCATAATCATAATCAATCATTATTTAAAGGGGACATATTATGAAAATATTATTAAAGTGCTTAAATTGGGTCCACAGTGCCTATAAACCTAAAAAATGTGAAAAAGATCAACCCAGTAACTTAGTTTTGGTAAACCATTCCCTGCAAGCATGTGAAAAAATAGGTAATTGAAATTTGGCTCTCCTTGTGATGTCAGAAGGGGATAATACCGCCCCTTATTCTGCACTATCCAACCACAGCACTGCCATTTAGTACAGATAGCAGCTCATTGCTTATTTGCAAAAGGACACAACCAAAGTGGAAATTTTAACATGCTATAATATATTATCTATATGGTATTTTGAGCTAAAACTTCACATGTGTACTCTGGGGACCCCAAAGATTTATTTGACATCTTAAAGAAGTCTTGTGAAATGTCCCCTTTAAACAACAAATTAACTAATTTCAATATTTGTGCAGGCTTTATTTTAACGCATTTGGCAGATAGTTTTATTCAAAGCAAATTACAATGTATTGAAGCTATACATTTTATCAATATGTGTGTTCCTCTGATCAATATCCACAACTTTTTGTGTTGGGCATGCAACACTCTACCAGTTGAGCTGAGATGTTTTTATAAGTTTGTTTCACTATCGGGTTGTTAAGTCTGACGTCATGCGCCGCTTCCGGGTCCACCGCTCACAGTTGTCAAAGAGAAATAACAAAAAATCACGGCTATAATACACTCGTATCATAATGAAAAACTACCAAAAACACCCGATGATCCTAATTTTTATCTCCATAACAAAATTTGAGATGAACAGACATGGATGTATGGACGTGGATTTTTTAATGAATTATTAATATATTGTCGTCTTTGATTCTGGGAGCCTGAGACTCCAGTTTACATGTGAGTTTATACGATTTTCACTTAAAGGAATAGTCTACTCATTTTCAATATTAAACTATGTTATTACCTTAACTAAGAATTGTTGATACATCCCTCTATCATCTTAGTGCGTGCACGTAAGTGCTGGAGCGCACTGCGACACTTCGATAGCATTTAGCTTAGCCCCATTCATTCAATGGTACCACTCAGAGATAAAGTTAGAAGTGACCAAACACATCAACGTTTTTCCTATTTAAGACGAGTAGTTATACGAGCAAGTTTGGTGGTACAAAATAAAACGTAGCGCTTTTCTAAGCGGATTTAAAAGAGGAACTATATTTTATGGCGTAATAGCACTTTAGGGAGTACATTGAATGAATGGGGCTAAGCTAAATGCTATCGAAGTGTCGCAGCGCGCTCCAGCGCTTACGTGCACGCACACAGATGATAGAGGGATGTATCAACAATTCTTAGTTATGGTAATAACATAGTTTAATATTGAAAATGAGTAGACTATTCCTTTAAATGTGTGCTATTATTAAATAGTGCTCATATACATGGCTGTTTAAATGTGGTGGCTTTAAAAGCGAATAACCTGAGCCTGAGACTGCAGTTTACATCCCAGTTTATGTGTGATATGAATAAATAGTGCTCATAATCGGCTGTTTAACTCTTTCCCCGCCAGCATTTTTCATGATTTTCACAAAAGTTTAATGCCTTTCAGAAAATGCTCCTTTTTAAATATATAAACATACAATATATGAAATAAAAGAACAGACCCTCTGCTTTCAAACAAAAAAATGGCGGCGACTTCCATGTGAGGGGACCCGTGGTGTATGTCGATAAAACGGTTAATTCTAAGGTAATATAAACACAGTTCATTTTATAAGGTCTTATACACCACTGATAATATAGTAATGTACATTATATTGCATTTCTGTCAAAAGATCCTCATAAAAGTTACACAGTGCACCTTTAAACAATTTAGGGTGTTTTTACTTTTCACTTATGACTTTTGCCACACATTGGGGGAATTATAAAGCACCGCACTACTTAATGTAAGGTTGCTTTAGAATATTAATTATTGTGATTGACACTAATAGAAAAAATCTGTTGTGATTTTATTCGAACCTTGTCCTCTTTGAGCGTGCGTATCCTGGCCTCCAGTTCTTGAAGGATCTTGTCTTGCTCACATAACCTACTTAGCTTTACCTGAAAAGACAATCAGACCAGAATTAACACATGGTCACCAAACAGAGTTGATAAGCTGAATCCACAACACATTACACGGGCATATCAAACAGAGCCGAAGCGATTCATTCTTCATCTATTTCCATATTCAACACTGCCTTCAATTGAAGTTATTCATTAGCATAACTTCAGGCACCCAAGACGATTTTCTTGTCATTATTTTCAGAAACAAACAGCATTTTCTCTGTGAAAAATGGGTTAGAGTGTACATGTTTGTGTGAGAGAGACAGAAGAGACAGAGGAGCTTTGTGTACGGTCTTCGTCACTGCCTGTTTATTCTACACTGTTTATTTTTCCTTCAAATTAATTATTAAGCTGTTATTATTTTACAGCCGTATATTGTTATTTTACCGGCATTAAATATTCATTACTTCGATAAATCCGCCAACAAAACTCTTATAAATTGTTAAACTGAAACAATGCTATGATGAAAAGCCAGGACTTCAAGATTATTTACCTCCAATCAAATAGGAAACAGAGACGGCGCTGCAATACAAAAATCAAACTGAAAAATTTACAAGCCCAAAGTGCAAAACTCCCATTGCATGTATTTTTCTCTTTAAATTCAGCTTTGAATATATAAAAAGCCCTCGTCAATGGTTTCAGTTTGGGTTTAACGCAGCGCTTGCTCGCTTTTCTCTCAATGCCGCCTGTTTGTTACGCTCTGAAGCCTGTGTTTACTCGCACAAATTCAGTAAAAAAACTGCTTTTTGTGGAAACAGAGGGATTGAGTGGGTATAAAGAAATGAGTATCAGAGGAACTTACGTCTATGTCACTTTCAGCTATTTTAACAGGCCGAGGCGCTCGATCTTTAAACAAATCGCGTCCAGTCACCTGTTAAATTCAAAACACACAGAAGCTAACACACTTTCAAAGACATTCACTGCGACATCAAGAATCGTATTGATCAAGCAACAAACATCCTTTGCCCAATCAACAAGGCCCCAAAGTCTATTGAAGAAAAGTTTCTGAAATCATATCATATAAACAAACTGTGAAAAATCAAGAGCGATATCTCAAGACGAAACGAGAAAAGAAAAACAAAACAAACAAACACTGTTTTGGGAAGCTCTGCGCTATGTTTATGAGCGAATAAAATCTTGGTTATGTGGGGATGGCCGCTATGATCCACCCAAAGTGCCGCTCGTTCTTTGGAAAAGTATCAATACTTTTCATCAGCCGTGAACTTAACCTGAACCATGTGGGAGTCTGAGACAGGCTGCACCCCAAATGAAAGACTATCATTTAGTGATAAATAGGGGTTAGCTAAAGGATAAGTAAGAGCAGCTGTCTCTTAACCAGACCCTCAGAATAATCCCTTAATGCTCGATGTTTTCATGGAAATAATTAGCAGAAACTTCGCATAATGGACATGCAATTATAATGCAATAAGCCCTCAATCACAGAAGTATTGATATTTTTCCAAAGAGCAACCCTTGGACGTCCTTTTCAAAGCAACTGAAGCTTTTGAGACAACAATTATCTGTCACAATACCGCATGCCAGTCAAGAACTTGCCAGTCACAACACAACAGAGATGACCTGACAGAAGTTACATCACTACGGCAGGTGAAGGCATGAACTGGTCACGTTTAGTGCACACACTGTTCTTACTGTACATTCAAACAAAAGCAACACCCACAAAAGACACTGTGTACCGAATAGATGAGAGGTTCGATACTTTTCATCTGTTTGAAATGAAAATAAAAGAGGGTTTTTGTAAACAGTGTGTACATTTTTTATGATTTATGCATTTTACATATTAAAATGTGAAAGTGCAGTAAAAACAACTGATGCCCTCTGAATCAAAAAGGATTTTTGTGACAAAGGTAGACAAAAACTTAAAGGGGCCATGGCACAAGACTTTTTAAAGATGTCAAATAATTATTGGTGTCCCCAGAGCACATCTGTGAAGTTTTAACTGAAAATACCATACAAATAATTTATTATAGCATGTTAAAATTGCCACTTTGTAGATGTATTCAAACATGTGCCGTTTTGGGTGTGCCAATGAAAGGAGGAAGTGCAAACACTGATCACAATAATGGTGGTTTGTTGAAATTGAAACTCAATTGTGCTGTGAATTATTTTCTCTCTCTCTCTTTCTTTGCACTAAATGGCAGTGCTGTGGTTGGATAGTGCAGATTAAGGGGTGGGATTATTATAATAAGAGCTCCTTATGACATCATAAGGAGAGTCAAATTTCAACAACCAATTTTTTATGTGCTTGTAGAGAATGGTTTACCAAAACTAAGTTACTGGGTTGATCTTTTTCACATTTTCTAGGTTAATAGAGTCACTGGGGACCCAATCATAGCACTTAAACATGAAAAAGTCAGATTTTCATGCCATGGCCCCTTTAAAGCAATTAAAAAGCTGTTATATCAGTTCATCAGATTCTGGTTTACATTTACAGAAGGGAGCATGCAAAAATTCTTCCCCTGGTTCATTTTAGCCATCAGCAAATGGACTAAATTGTTTAAAGATTGCTAGTTACTATCCATGCATTCACAAAAATGTGCCAACTTTTATTCCTAAACTACAACAATTAATCTTATTTCAGCAGTAAAAGCTTACAAATCACATATTGCTCTCAGTAAAATCGACTAATGTAAATTCATAAAATCATCAGTTTAAAACTCATTTTACACATCCTTTAGTGTAGGATAGCACAGCACATGCTATAAAGAGGAAGCAAGGAGAGAAAAGGAAGAGGAAGGTATTAAGGAAGATTAAAACAGAGCGCACCTTCAGATCTAGATACTCTAGGTCCTTCTTCATCTGCAGGTAAGTGTCATCTGCCTTCAAGTGAGACATAAAGAAAGAGGTCACGTGACACATGAAACTGATTTACATTCACACTGCTTGAACAGTCAATAAGTATGATGTCACTATGGTTAATACTCTTATTAAAGTACAACATAATACGAAAAAGTGAATTATTTTACAGTTTAAGTTCTTATTACCATTACTTATTACCATTTAAGACTGATGCACAGCAAGCATTTCACCAGCTAGGTTACTATAGACCTGATAGTCCAGCTATGAGTAACCCATTAATAAACTTAGATTTGGTTAAATATTGTTTTGGCCAAAATAACTTGAGATGTATAATAATCCAATCCATTGTGTAAGCAAAGTCAACTGTGATTACTAGGTGTTTGGTGTCATTTATTTATTTTATTTCATTCATTTTGTGGCTATAACTAGACATCTATTAAAGGTGGTGTATGCAAATTTTAGCGGCATCTAGTGGTGTAATTACAAATGGCAACCAACAGCTCACCTCTCAATTTCAAAACGCATATGGTAGCCACAGGACAAACATGTCATCGTCTGAAACAACGTAGGGATAAAACACGCTCTGTAGAACAGTTTGTATGTTTAGGGCTACAAACATGACGGCGACGCGAAGGGGACCCGCGGTGTATGAAGATAATAACGACTCATTCTAAGGTAATAATAACAATACAGTTCATTTTGTAAGGTCTATATACACCACTGATAATAAAGTTAGATTGCATAAGATTTGTGCTATTAGATTGCATTTCTGTCAAGAGTTCCTACTAAAAGTTACACAATGCACCTTTAAATTTTCACTGACTGCCCGAATTTTGCCTTGTTTTAGCCTAGATGTCTGGGCTGTGTTTGAATGGCTGTCAGATGTCTTTTAACCGTCAGGGGTCTAAGGGGTTTTTGTTGCCCTGGAGAGGTTTTGACCTGCCTTGACATTTGTGGGGTTTTTTTCAGTTGCTTAAAAACATAATAATGGCAGAACACTGTGTTCAGCACAAATTGGGGTACAATAATATGTGAGTAACATGTTTGTATTTATGAGAGAAAAATGTGTATGCGTGGTTTCTGAAAAAGCAAAATCTTTAAGTCACTGATATAAGGCCATAAAATCATACTAAACATGTTTTCATAAAGCTTTTGAGAACTGGATCTTGTATTCTAGAATTTTTTGTTCAAAATGATGTGAAAATCATCCATACATATATGTGATATATGTTATAATGCAATATATATAATATATAAATAGATAAATACAACTTGTATTACCATATGGTTCATAGAAATATCACAATTAATTTGGTTTCTTTTATGAGACAATGGTAAATTTGTGGTTACTGTGGCTTAGCTACAAATACTATATTAAAATCATCGTAAATTTAGTTGATGAGCGTGGTCAACTTATCAAAACTTCATGTTTGTTTACACGATAACTCCTTCACAATGTATTGTTTGAAAGAAACATAAAGGAATGCCTCGTTTCTGGATAGGTGTGCGACTGTGCATGCAATAAGCAAGGTTTTAGATGTCCAGTTTGCTAACGCGATTAAGTTACGCCATTTATAAGAATAGCACAAAGCGCATCAAATATAGATGCTTTGTGTTTTGCAAAGGTGTGTGGTTGTGTGTTTAGAGAGACGTGCGACTGTGCACAATAAAAACTCACATTGCGGATACAGATGTGAATTAACATGGTTTTAGATGTCCGGTTTGCTAACACATTTTCAAGAATAGTACAAAGCGTGTCAAATATAGATGCCTCGTGTAATTGTGGAAGTGTGTGGCACTGGCATGTAACCTTTTTGCTCAAATGTATCATCTATTTATAGTTTATGTTATGTATAGAGGTTGTATGTTGTGTTCTTTACATTGTTTATTGTGCCTCTCTTTGTGTAAATATGCCTTAAGTAAATGTAAGTTAAATAAGTCTATCAATTGCTAATGGTTTTTATGGGTACTATTCAACACATTTCCCATGTATTTCAATCTGCATACACTGTAAGTAAATCAGTGATATTAAATAACAAATTTTGCTTATCATAGCAACATCAATGCAGGCAAGTCAACAAGCACATGCTATTAACAATCTGAGAAGAAAAAGTGGTTCTGAATTACAAGAGAGGAAGAAAATACATAAAAGTCCAAAGAACACAAAATGCAAAATGCAGAAGAACAGATGTCCAAAAACACAAAACAGGCTGTTATGTTGAATTTAGCAGCCCAAGCTGTAACTGTCTGTTGTGCTGCAGACTCCATGCTAATGGAGAGTAAGCACCAAACCAACACAATACCAACCAGCACATGACTGTACAGATGAGCACAGTATGGGGGTTAAGGAAAGAAGGGCATGATATGCTCAGATGAGGGGCTGAGGTTGGATTGAGGGGGAATCGTGACCCTCTAACCTGCAAACTGGGGCCTGAGAGGCCGTTGTACTGGTTCAGCAGGTGTGTGAACGTGTCGCTGCGCACGCTGGCCATCTTGGCCCGGTGTCTCCTGAGCTGGATGAGCAGTAGGGTCAACTCTTCCGGCTGCAGCACAGCGGGGAGATGGAAGAGAAAGCACTTCAGGAAGTGGCCACCAGGACGGCGCTAAGATGTTGTAAAAAATGGACACTAGGAAGCGAACTGTAGCTGCCGGGCTATATTGACACTGTCTCGACTCACTTGAAACTGTATAGCAAAGATCTCCTCATGGCTGAAATGTCATACACCAAGCTGATCTTCTGTTTGTCTGCGTTTCCAAAATTTCCAAACTTGAAAATGTTTTGATGCATGAGGTAATCTGAAATGTCCTCCATTGAAATCTTACCGTTTTTCCATGTAGACTTGGTGCGCTGACTGTGTGTGTGATGTAGCCCATTGTTGGCATGGATCTCCTCTCTATTTGTGAAGTCTGTGGAGGTACAAAAATAACAACAGCTTTTAATTAAATTAAAGAAATTCAAAGGGTGTACATAAGGGTCAAGCATGTGAAACTAGCTCAGCAAAGCAAGTTTTCACTCATTCATCTGTTTTTGCTAAGAAAGCATGTGCATCATTGCAAAAGCGCTTTGAAGACTTGACAGTTTTGCTTAACATACAAAATTCCCATCGCAGCACCTCAAATGGACAGAAAAGAGATTTAATTAACTACACATAAATTATCATCCACCTGCTATCTTAAAATAACATTTGTTTGCTACCAGCGGAGTAGCACTTAACACTCGGTTTCCGAAGCTAATCGTAAGCATGGCATGTTCGCTGTATAATAGTATTTTTATTTAAATACAAGTTTAAAAGAAAGAGTCTACTAGTGAGGCTGTTTACTTGCTTATCAGCTCAACACTGTCTATAAAATGGCTTTAGAAAACAACACTCCTTGAGCCAGACACTCACATCTGCAGCAAGGTGGTTGACATCACAAGTGAAGCGTGTTGTTTTAATAGGTGTTATATTTAAAACTACTTTGAATTTGTGATTTTCTAAATCTATTATAATTAGTATGCGTGTAGTTTTCTGATTGCTATTAAAAAACACTTCACACAAATATGAAAAATCTCTCATAATTTACTCACCCTTATACCACCACAGATGTATATGAATTACTTTCCTCAAATCATTTTCTATTAAAATGCAACCATTTTATCTTCTTATAAGGGTCTCAACATGGCAAAGCTTAAAAAAGGACATAAAATGGGGTCTCCCCATGCTGCCTTGCACGCAAATTTATTCACGCTGCAATTCTAGCATAGCAACTATGCCCCTTTTTTGACCCTGAAATGGAGAACCAATCACAGAACGGGAAGGGGGCAGCAAGACGGTGACGACGTCTATGCGACACATCGAAGCAGTTTTGTTATTTGTTATAACACAGCAACAGACGGGAAGTTACTTTTCGATGCAGCCTTAGATAGTGTTCTAAGTAGTTTTGAACGGATTTTTAAGAGATTGCAGAGGTGGACAGTAGTGAAGTATTTCTACTTTCTACTTAAAGGTCACGTTTTTCCTCATCCCACTTTTCAAACTTCAGTTGGTGTGCAATGTTGCTGTTAGAGCATAAATAATAACAGCAAAATAATAAAGCTCAACGTTCACTGCCAGGCGATATATTTTCTTTAACAGAATTCCCCTTTCAAAGCCTACAGCAAACGGCCGGTTTGGACTACAGCCCTCTACTTCCTGATTGAATGACGTCAATATAAGAGTTTTTGACTAAACTCAGCCCACAGGAATACGTCAGTCGCTAGCTAAGCTCAAACAGCTCAGGCCAAGCTAAGCTGCTATCGAATCACAACACACTAAACAAACTACACAATCAGAACTCATTACGTATTTCTGAAGAAGGGACTTCATAGGACGGAAGGAAGACATCAGACCGTTTTTAGGACAGTAAAAACTTATTTGTTGTTTTACATGTAATACATAAGTACATAAAAAAATCTAGTACCTAAATTAAGTAAAATTCTACATACTTTCACTTGAGTAAAAGTAAAAAGCACTACATTTTAATGAAATAAGGTATTAAATGTAATGAAATGAAAAAGTATGTATGATACTATGCAGAGGGTGACACTACTTAAGTATTTTTACTTTCTACATAAAAAAGTTAATGTTCAAGTATTCGTATTTTATCAGTGTTTTTCTTTGGATTTCCAAGCATATTATCATAATTTTTACTCCACTAACTACATTTCAGAATTTCAAGTTTTTGGTTTATATTTAATATTTAAGTACATTAAACATCTAGTACATTTTTTTACTTTTACTTAAGTAAAAAGTACTTTCATATTTTACTCAAGAAAAGTAAAAGTACACAATTTTATGTAATTAGGTATTAAATAAATTTTAATATACAATGTAAAAGAAGTAAACAGTATGATTCTATGCTTTAGAACAGTGGTTCTCAAACTTTTTCGGCGTGGGGCCCCCCTTGTGTACCGTGCATCCCCTTGCGGGCCCCCCAAAAGAAAATGTATAACATAAAACATTCTAAAACGTAAACATTTAAACTAAACAAAACATATTCAATTATACAACGTTTTGCTGTTGGTTAGTCGCCTTATTTTTCTGAGGTTTCATTACACAGAATTTATGATAAATGAATGTATTTTATAAAATGTCATAATACTGGGGCACCCCTGGCACCATCTCGCAGCCCCCCTGGGGGCCCCGACCCCCCAGTTTGAGAAACACTGCTTTAGAATGTAGTGAACATTTTTTAGTAAAGTACATTTTTTTCTAAGACAAACACTTTGATAAAGCACAGATGCTTGGAAAATGTAACTAAAATGCTCAAGTAGTTTCCGCCTCTGAAACTATGCTTAAAAATGTAGTGAAGTAAAAGTGTTCCCAAGAAAAACACTCAAGTATTTAATAGATACTTGAAAAATGAACATGGGTAGAGAAAAAATACTTAAGTACTGTCCACCTCTGATATACTGTATGTCTTCTGAATAGAAGATATTTTATAATAAATATATTTTTAGATATTTTAGTCTTTGACACGGCATAGAAAACTAAAATATGTCAATAACCTTGAATCTCATTGGTTCTTTAATCTCATGTGACCACTAGTAATGAGGCAACCAAGATTTGCCGCACTCCCTGAACTTACTGCGCTCACCTGTATGTTGATATGTAACATGCCATGCTGACCCAGATATAAGAAGAAAACATGATGACATTTCAGTATAAAACTATGTGTGAAAAAGGAAGTCATACAGTATACATCAGGAATGGCAGAAGGGTGAGTCTTTCTGTCTTTCTTCTTCATGCCATTCCAGCATCCATGGGTATATATTTGTGGTTGAACCAGTTCATCCATACACAAGTTGAGGGGCAATTTGATATCTCCAATTAACCTTACTTGAATGTTTTTGGCCTGTGGGAATAAACCAGAGTACCCAGAGTAAACCCACGTTGACACAGGGAACACATGCAAACTCCACACAGAAAGACCACCTGACCTAGCCAGGGATCAAACCGGGGACCTTTTTGCTATCCACCTTTTTCTCGAACGCGGAAGTAAGTGATGTGACGTATCTCCCTCCCTGTGCGAGACTTCCGGTTCAATAGCCAGCCGGTAGAAAACAGTGTAGTGGGAGCAGGCATAAAACATGATTTAAATAGTTAATATTTACTACACCTGCCATGTATGAACCAGTGTGAGGATGAATTTAAGAAATGGCTTGATATATGAAGATATATTCAATCATTTTGTGTTGTTGATCGGAGGTGATGGGTCTTGAATGAGCAAATATAAAAGCACAGAGACATACCAATATCTTTACAATGGGAAAGACTTCATGTTTTTAACTTTTCAGGTGCTGGTTTAAAATGTCACAACTGTCCCTCTGGTGTGAGGTTTTTTTAAACGGCAATTTTTAATGGACTTGTTTATGGCGACACTTCGAGCTTCACGCGGTCCGACACAGTCAGCAGTATCTTTCTCATTCAACACATTGTAAGTTATTTGATTAAACCATAATAAACATATTAAACTATTGCATGAGTTTTGTTTTCGTTTTATGAAAATATTATTACATTGCTTCTTACGCACTAGGTGGAGACATGAGCTTATGAAATTATTTGCTTACTTTTTAAAATATTTGCTTTTTCATTTAAAACATAACAAAAGTACGCTCAAACACATTACGAACTATTATAACTATTAACTAAGCAGATTACGTGGTATATATTCTATACTGTAATCGCATTTTTGTAATAGCTAAATCAGCATATTTTATTAGCATAACATTAGTTGTTTTTAAACAATTATTGTATTTATTGTTTACTGGCAGTTTTTATGAAAGGTTTAACTGGATGGATTTGTAAATACAGATCTTGAGTGCATGTGCGCCACATACACATTCAGTTTTTGTGCATGGATTATGGTTAAAACAAATGTTCTGTAGAGATTAAAGGTTCTCTAAGCGAATTCACGCGTTTTAGACCATAAAACATTTTTTGTTACATACAGCACACATCTCCTCACTATCTGCTTGCTACCTGACCGCTGATCAAACTGTAAAACAACGCGATCTCTGTAGACAGGCCAGGCTCTACAAACTTCAATATACACACAGTGGCCAAACCTGCACCACGAAACAAAACAAAGTGTTACAGCCAATAAACGGCAAGAAGGATTTGGGGGTGGGGGTTGATCGCGTTCACGAAAGCACGGAAGGGAGGGGGAGGAGTTAGCTACACTCTGTTTGTTTGAAAACAGTTCAAAAATCAACAACAAGTGACGTCGAACATATTCGCTTAGAGAGCCTTTAACTGCATTTGTATTAGCTATTATGGCAATCCTAACTGCACAAATTATGTCGGTCTTCCTGGATTTCATAATAAACATTGACCAGCCAGTCAAAACGGCACACTTGTGTCCTTCGCAATAGACTACCATTAGCTTTAGTGGCTCACTGGAAGTCATAAACAGGAAAGCTCAAAGATGGCGGCGCCCACATTTATGTCAAGAAACAGGTGGGTAAGGAAACAGTGCTACCCATTCAGCCACTGTGCTGCCCCGGCATAAAAGTGAGTAAATTTATGAAAAAAATACATATTTGGTAAATTATTCCTTTAACTGTGTAAATTTGCACTTTTAAATACTGTATGTATCAACGCAGGACAATTTAAAAAACTTGATTAGAAATGGTGGCAGTAAATTCCTTTCACATAAGCTTTTTATGTGCACACATTATATACAGTATAATTATGTATCGTTTGTGGCATCACAGCACATTGATTGAAGTGTTTTTTTCTTTCTAACTGGTTTCTGACAGCTTCTGTGAATCTCTCTGTTGGAGGAACATAATTAGTGAGTTCACACGAGTCCCAGCATATGCTGAGCAGTAATGCCAGTGACAGTATGTTAACTTGTAAGAGACACAAAGACTTCTGCGCCTGCCGCCGCGTGTGAACATGCTGCTGAGATCGATGCTCTCATGTGGGGGTGCAGCTAGCAGATGCCACTATGAGGATCACACATAAAAACAAAAAAATGCTCTCTTTAAACACACCCTCTGCACCTGGGAGTCCAGCCCTGTGTGAATCCTGTCAACTCCTATTTCTATTTCCAACACTCAATGTCCCATGACCCTTTGCGTCTTTGATGGTCAACACTCCTGCGGTAAGTAATTTAGAATTGCGAGATTATGAGAACGTCTCCACATTCCCTACCTTTGAGATCTGGGAATACATTCCTCTGGGAGAACCCAAAGTGGGTGTATCCACGGTGGCGAAGTCATCCAGCGGGCGTACGGTCACCCTTTCTGCGGGAGTGTGAGGTCGGCGTGGGGACAGGGATTTGGAGGAGTGCCCGGGTGGGGCTAAGTCACACGGTGATGGAGGTACGGATATTGACTGTGGCATTTCCAAAGTGACCCTGAAGGCCGCCGTGTCCATGTAGTCAGGCCCGGTATAGATGGGTGCGGTCGGGCTTCCGTGGCGGAACTGTTGGCGCTGCTGCCACTCGTACAGCTGCCACACCATGCCCTCTTTAGTGGCCATCCTTTCATCGGTAGACATTCGGAAGTGACTGAGGCGGTCGTGGGCATATTTGTAGTCACTGGGCAGGTTGCGGGGCACTGGGGGGGAACTGCCTGCAGAGTGGTGGCGAGTGGTCTTTGGCAACGATTGGTAAGTATCCATCATGGAGGCCTTGGGCTGGAGAGGAGGGGTCCGTCTGGCTAGGCTGTACTCAGCAGTGGCATGGCTGTAATTGAAATTAAAAGGTTCAACTGAAGGACGCAAGTCATCTGGGATGGCATGACGGTGAGTGAATTATACAAATTTAAATTTTCAGCATTAAAGTGGTATATATGTGTGCGAAATAATAACAATAATGCATGAAGGGCTGTCAAATGCATAACTGAAGAATGGAATTGTCTGTGTGAGAGCTTTACTCAAAGTATGTTTTTATATTACAACCACTAGAGGGAGCTACATATTAAGGGGAAACTGCACATTTTAACCTTTACAATAAAAAAGCCATCTGAGTTCTCCATGTTACATCATTTTTTAGAAGTATTGCAAGTGTGTGTTTTCTTAGCATTTGCTTTGTTAACAAAACTGACCTTTTAGGCTCTCCTTTCTGCACCTTCACCCAGTGCTCGACTTGAGCCAGTGCTGTTTTTCGTTGAACCTTTTTCTCTGTGTCCGTTCTGGGCACAAGACCCCTCTTGTACACCACGTTCCCATTCTGATCATGTGGCATTCCCGAAGACGACAGTCCGTTTCTGTGAGTAGGTCCGGTGGACGATGGCCGAGATTGGGCACTTGAGTGGGAGGGCCCCTCCATCTCTCCAGGGGAGATGTTTTTACAAGGATCCCCTTGCACTTCCCTGCTGTAAACATAACACTCCTCTCCATCTCGCTGCAACCTCAGCTCCGACACCTCACCTCGCGCTGCCTGCTGCAGACCCTCGGCCAGAGAGCTGGTGTTGATGAAGTGGTTGCTCTGCTGATCGGGATTAGAGCTTCTTTCTGCTTCTCTGTGTGAAAACAGAGTATTTTAAGTTTGTATGTTTTCTGATGAGGATTCACTATTAGGACACAAATACCCCAAAAATAGGTATTTTTGCTAAAAAAAAAAAAAAAAAAAAACAATCAATGGAAATTATTTACTGAAGCACTCAGAGGATAGACACTAATTTTTCAAACTTTGGGTCTGTGACAGATACAGTTTGGCAAAATGAAAAATTCCAAAATCTTTTTAAAAAACTTGTTTTAAAAGCGTGCATCAGGTTTATTTCAATGCACATAGTGTATTTATGTTAATTTTATGCAATAATATATAAAATAAAGGATATCCCACACACTATTAACTTGCAAAATATACAAAATATTTATTGCGACGTTTCGATCACAAGATCTTCCTCAGGCATATAAACATGATTATGTTTTCACAAAGTTTTTAAAAAAATGCATAGACCAAGTTTGGTGGACTTCATTGTCTCTTCATCCAACGCACCTATCCGGAACTTACAGGTGTGCGAAATTGTTCCTCTATTAATTTTATGCAATAAAAAAATTACATTTACACCAAGTTAAGATTAAATGGACCTAAAATGTCAAATGGTGTAACCACCAACTATGCCAAAGAATGAGAAATATTAAATATTTTATCCACCTTGATGGCATGTAAGCATAAGGGACAGCAGATGAAATTTAGCTTTGTAGCTAAATCTGGTGTAGTATTATTACTGTCCATTGTCCCTGTCAAATAAAGAACTAAATAAAATAATCATAAAAAAAAAACTTTTTTAAATATCATTTTATTAGTTTTTTCAAATTGTAAATTTTAATGCGTTTTTGTAATATTTGTCCTAACATATTCTGAAAACAGCTCTCTTTTCTAAATAATCTTTGAAAAATGATGTCAAAATGTAAACTAGATGATTATATTTTATTCCACATTTTTTATATATATTTATATTTTCATTAAAAAAAACTAGTTACACCAATTGACACAGACTGGTTACACCACATTGACATTTTTGCAGTTATTCCCCAAATATTTTTTCAAAATGAAATAAAAACAGAAATTTTAGACTTGGTCTTCAAAAAAGAGAATGTATGCAAATAATCTGCAAATTTATTTTGAAATTTTAACCCTTTTACATTTAATTGAACCATACGGACACAAAATAATTAACGTCACGTCATTCACTGACAATTCATTACATATACAAAGAAATAAAAGTAAATGGCTGTCAGTCATTTACATTTTGCCTTTTGTGTTTAGTGGAATAAAGAGCAGTTGTACAGATTGATAAAATCACAATTTTGTGGAAAACTTTAGCAAATGAAATTAAACCTAATTATTCAATATCTATTGTAATTCTAAATCAAATGATAGAGGTCACACATAGACATTTTTCTATTATAATGATATAAATATAAATAATGATAATAATTTAATATAAATAATATCAAAATGATAAAAAAGCTAAATCATAATCATATAAAAGAGTTAAAAATCCTCAAAAATGTACTTAAATTATGGTGTCTTTACATGATATGTCACACATAAATCACTTGATGGCGCTATTGCATTTCATTTAAAACTGACAGACAGAAATCCATGAAACACTGCAGATGGTCAACACAGTCATATCAAACTGATCCCAGATCAGATAAACCTAAACTTAACAACCAACCAACCACATGCTTGTGTAAAAGCATTACGCGTATAGTACATGCACAAACATATAAAACCATATGGACAGCATTAAACTAATCCACCCAACCATAAAAATCCGCACACACCACCTTCACACTTATAATACACCATTCCCTGATTTTAATGTACACTATAAGGGCCCCGCTATATGTAAAGCCCTAGGGACAAACCCTCTGTGCATAACTTTACACTCCAGGCTGAGAGCTCAGCCTATGGCTTTGTCAGCTGGCTGCAGTGATTGGACTATAAGACCTGCAGTGTCAAAGTGTGCACTTCTCTACTGCAGTGAGCGAGCTTACCACACTGATTTAATCTTTATCCCTCTTTATCTTTATCCCTGATCTGTAGATTAGAATTAGGCTAAAAACTCAATAAAACACAGCACACAACAAGTCTGACAATGGCATCAGCACATAAATGATACATGTCTGTGAAGTCACCATTTAGGTGATTAGTGCTTGCTTTGGCATACATGGACCCTGTTCACCTCAGCTCACATCCCTCCACAGTTATGAAAATGCATGTCAGAAATGCAGATATGTATGTATTTCTGCAGATTAAAGTTCATTCAATTTTTGAGAGAGTCAGTCATTAATTCACATGTTATAATATAATTATTTACACTATGTTGCGGTTTCCCAGACAGGGATTAGACTAGTCCTAGACTAAAATAAATGTAAGAGCTGTCCAAACTGAAACTACTTGCACTGACATATCTTAAAATACATCAGTGCCTGGTTTAAGCTAATCCTTGTCCGCGAAACCACCACTATATGAACACCAAATGAAATTTAGTAAGTTAACTTTAAACTCAAGTTATACTCAATTTAACTTAAGAAACTAAGTAATTCGACCGAGCAATTGATATTTCAAATTATTTAAACTAAAGTTAACTCAACATGCATTTTATTGCATGGAACTTTTTAAAAAAATGGGAAGAGTTAGAAATTTTAAAGGAGCGGTGAATCAAATACTCAATTTTAACTTGATAATTTGTTATATAAGAGGTCATCATACTTAAATGAACATCCTGCAAGTTTCAGAACTGAAAACGTCCGTGCTACTGAAATATAACCGTTTTTGGCACCAAGCCAGTAAAACAAGCCAGTGTGGAATTCGGAAATCTATGACGTCAAAGTAGAATTGAAGTACCGCCCCATAGCCAAATACAAGGACCACTTTTGAAGTCCCGCCCACAGCTTCGCGTCACACACGTGTGTCTCAACAAGTAAATATGTCTTTAAAGATTGACAAATGTAACCAAAATGACTTTTAAATACATTTTTTCTGAGAGACTTTTATTTTGACGCGGTGATCTGTTATGAAAGACTGGAAACGCATTTTCGGTTGTGGAAGAACCGCGTGGGAACAACACAGAAGCTAAATACTTTAATTCAGAGGCTTGGAACATAACATTAAATGCCTGGAAAAAGTTTGCTTTTTAAGAAGTTCCAGCTCGTGTGGGGTGTGTTTGTTAACTTTGTGTACACGGATTTATTTGGAAAGAAGTCGATGCTGGATTTGCAGAGAGACTGTGATTAAAAGCACCACTTATATTGGATCTGACAACAATGACACAGCATTATACACAGTAAGACATTTTACTTTATTTAAGTTACTGCGTTTCACTATTGCTTTGTTAGAAGAGATCGCTTGATATGTCTGTTGTAACATCCGTGTCTAAACACGTATGTTTGACTGTTTTAATGTACTAAAAACATTAAACGATTAATAAAGATACACCACTTAACAACACGACTGTAATTTAACGGTAGAAATATACAGTGTTATTTATAAAGAAGGATTTATCAGCCGCAGTTTAGATTCTGAGGCCCGTTTACTGTGTTGTATACGGTAATTTAGGCGAGTTACGTTTGAAAGGTCAAACACTCAACAAAGCTTATTTTTTATCATATAACTGTGGTATTTAACATTACGTGAATGTAAAAGCAACCTCACAAGCACAATCGAATTATACAAAGTTATTGATAAGGATTTATTAGCCGCAGTTTAGATTCTGATGCGCGCTTACTGTGTTGTATACGGTAATTTAGTCACGTCGAGTTTTGTTTCTACTTTAATATACGTATTGTCATTTATGCGTATCATATTTAGCACCCAGAATCTTTTGTGGCTCAAACATATTTGTGTTCGGCTGCTATTTTTATCACATTAATGTTTTTAAAACATTTCCCCACATGTAATGACGGGGAACGAAGACGTCCAATCATAGCAGTGGGTGTTTACGTCCAGGTCTTCAATGCGGCCCGCCCCTTCAAACGAACCATTTCTCCAGACAGCCACTAATCTATGTTACAAAATAGCCTATTACTTATTGTTTTTGATGTTTTTGAATGTAAAAACCACGCGGACATCAGAAGTAGACATCAGGCAACAGTATAAAACAATAAAATCGACAAATTCACCGCCCCTTTAAGGTAAATTCACAAATTTTATTGGTATACATTACTTAATTCATAAGTTACGTGTTTATGGTTTCTAAAAAAAATTCAGGTGAATTCAACTTAACCAGGTTTACAGTGCTGGCAGCATTTGGGGCCGGTGACTTTTTTTCGAAGGCACTCGATGCGAAGTTCATCACAACATGTATGTAGCCCGTCATGTGTGTGGTTCCTTTTTTCAAAATATGTGTTCTACGCATCGAGAGATCGTGTGTGCATCACGTGTCTTGTCAAAATAAGTGCCTGCTGCAGATGGTTCTAAAGGGTTTACGATAAAAGAGACGCTCGCGTTTGCCATATATTCGCATAATCTCATGTGTAATCAGAGTTTAGTGTTAAGGGAGTGTCTTGTGTGTATTTTGTGAATGTGAGCGTCTCTTTTATCATAAACAGTTTTGACGTGGTGCAGCAGGCACTTATTTTGACAAAACAAGTGATGCACATGGTTCACATGACGCAACAAACACATATTTTGAAAACACGAGGAACACACATGACACTCCGAACACATATTTTGAATTTGCGCCCCTTGGATGAGCAGTCACGAGCCGCCACTGGCAGGCAGTATAAATAAAAAAGTATAAATAAAAAAAAGTGTTAAATAAGAACGACAGTAGATTTTCTTTGTCTAGATTTGTACAAAAATAAATAAAAGGTATCCCTCACACTATCAGCTTGCAAAAGATGGAAATCTTGTGGTGATCGAAACGTCGCTGTAAAAAATATTTTCATCTTTTGATCTTTTGCAAGCTAATAGTGTGTGAGATACCTTTTATTTATTTTTGTACATGATTGGACTTTATTGTCTCTCTATCCTACGCACCTATCCAGGACTTACAGGTGTGCGACGCTGTTCTTTTTATCTTTGTCTACATGTACATTAACATCAGGGTCATTTAGTAAAAAATAAATATACAATAGGATTAATCCTGATGATGTAATTAATAAAAAATGCAGGTACTGACGTTGCTCCTCTGTCTAGCAGATCTACTGACCTCTTCACGCCATGACTCTGCATCAGTGCGGCCTGGTTCATGGCCCGGATCCAGCCATTCATATCTTCCTGTGTATCTGCGCTGAAGTAGTAGGTCCTCATGCCACAGTGCTCGGCCTGCGAGCCAATCAGAGAATTCTTATTGTAAATGTATGACCGCATTCCAGTGTGGCAGGCCTGAGTGAATGAGAGAGAGAGAGAGAGAGAGGGAGAGAGAGAGAGAGAGAGAGAGAGAGAGAGAGAGAGAGAGAGACCATCAGTGAAACCCATGTATGGGCAGGATGCACATTCACATCGGTCCCCAGTACTGCTGTGACAGCAGGAGCTTCATTGTAGCAAAGCTCAGAAGTCAAGCTCAACAAAGCTGTTTGTACCGTAGAGCTGTTGTAACAATCTGTTAGTCTATATTCATTATCATTGCTACACACAATTAATTACCATGCACTTCTATCAGCTGATCTGCATTGATGTAACAACATATGCTAACATCTGATTTTGTAGTACTGCTGTCCAAGTATAGTGGGTGTCAGAAAAAAAACAAACAGCAAACAAACAAAATTCCATTTAAAACCGGAATGTTGTCAATATAATCTAAAATATCACACACAATTTGAATGTGGGCGGTAGACTTGTACTATCAGTGTGGGGATATTTACACCCCACAATGTATAAAAACCTGTATACACATGTACACACACACACTGTTCATACATTCCTAACATGTAACACATAAACAAAGACAAACTCATAGAGACACACACCAATTATTCATAAAGGCACACAAATGTTTGTTTATCATGATGGGGAATGTTGACTGTTTTTTTACAATGGTTAATGACTTTTTTATCTATCCCCACATCCTACCCTTTCAGAGACATATATTCATTATTTAAATTTAGGGAATGTTGGCTGCTGGCCATAATGGTTTTACTACCCTTTGGGGACAATTGGCTCCTATAATGTAATCAAAACTTAAAAACACAACACACTCCAAAACCAAAGCTGTTAAATAGACTCTTACCCCCCTGATCTGGTCGTCTGTTTAATGCCAGGGTTAAGAGCTCCCCAGTTAAACCAGCTCCACGCACCTTCTGTTTCTCTATATCTGCTACTGCCAAAATCCAACTCTCTCAGACAGAGGCACAGCCACCACTCACCAGTTTGAACACAAACATAGTCCAGCTCAGCGCTTTTGCCAGTCCCTCCCTGACCCATTAGACAGACGGCCAACCATCAGCCCCACCTCTAACAGTCACACAAGCATGCACGCACATCCACACAAATAGCTTGCACCTAAAACACTGGCAGGCTATAGAAAGTCAATGCAGCAGCCTCTGGGCTACATAGTTGCCATCTCTTAATTCACGATTCGACAGTTGCATCTCTGCTCACGGCAGATCTCTTCTGCTTCTCTAGGAGTCTATTATCCCACCTGTCACACACTAATGGCTAATGGCTAATGCAGCCCATCCAAAACCCTATATATGCCCCTGAAGTCTTTTATGTTACCTTACTGTTTCCTCTATGGCTTTGAATGAATGAATGAATAAATGACTTTACTGTCATTGTACAAGTACGACGAAATTGAGTGCAGTCCTTTGGGTGCATAAAAATCAATACTTTGACTTTGAAATGTTGCAAAAGTTCAAAAGAATTGAACACTATTAACATGCAGTTATCAACAAATATGCTTTAAATTAAATATGTTTTCACTCAACTAAATAAATTTTTTCAGTATAGGAAATCCAGTTGTGTATCCTGATACTAGTAAACTTTGTTTATCCAAGACAAATAAACTTCTTAGGCCATCCACTCAAAGCCAGTGCTTTCCTTAAACAATCTTTTCTCCTCATTCTAAAAGGTCTATAAACACGGCATTGTCTCAAGCAGTAAACATGGCATTGTCTCACTGAAACCAACTTAAATCAAAGTAGTATACATGCCAGACCAGAATGTGGCGCTGTAATTCTGCCGTAGAGATATACTAAAATGGAGAAGACCACGTGCATGTGCACAAACCGGTTCATAATCATTTGCTGCTCACCGCAGTGGAAGATTTTGCTTTAGTAAAGCTAATAGGCTCACTACCTTCGGCAGCATGAAGCATGTAGTACGCTATCATTGATGTTGTTGTTACGTGACGTAGCGGTGTCTGACTAGAGTCGAGAAGTGGGGTGATGACATCATCGTATTGCAAAATATATGGATTGGCTGGCACTATCCAGACTTCCTCAGAGTTCACACTTTAATGACATCATGTAATGCAGACCTTAGGGACCCTTCACGCGAGTCCACAAGGCTGTCCTGGCCCAAATGGCACACTTTAAGTAGACTTTCGGTCTCTTGGCCATAAATTGTGCGTGCTCACTTAGTCTACGAGTCCGTAGGGTGTCCCATCTGTCATTTTTACGCTCCGAAGTGTGCTCATCAGCACCCCCTTTGCACCCATGATGAGGTCTGCACTACATGATGTCATCAAAGTGTGGACTCTGAGGAAGTCCACAAGTCCAGAGTGTGCCATTTGGTTCAGGGACTTTGGGACAGACTCGAGCATCATGCCAGGAAATAAGAAGAGAAGTTGCCCATCAGTGTGAACTCTGGCCCTATCCCAAATGGCACACTCCGGACTTGTGAATTTCCTCAGAGTCCACACCTAGATGACATCATGTAGTGCAGACCTTAGGGACCCTTGATGCCAGTCCAAGAGGGTGCACCGGAATCGTATTTTGGCCCTGTCCCAAATGGCTTCATGTGGACTTTCGGTCTCTTGGGCTTAAATTGTGCATGCTTGCTTAGTCTACGAGTCCGTAGGGTGTCCCATCATCATCGTCACATTTAAGCTCTGAAGTGTGCTCATCAGCGCCCCCTTTGCACCCATGATGTGGTCTATGGGAAGCCTGCACTGCTGCATGCTCCACACACTTTACCAACCCAGAAGTCCTTGCGAAAGAGCAATCAAATAACGGATGGAAGGAGTTGACGCTGATGGGCAACTTCTCTTCCTATTTCCAGCATGAGGCTCGTGTCTGTCCCAAAATACCACTCTGGTGCGCCCTCGTGGACTTGCGTCAAAGAGTCTCTAAGGTCTGCACAACTTTGTTGTCATCAAGGTGGGCTCTGAGGAAGTCAACAAGTCCAGAGTGAGCCATTTGGGACAGGGACTTTGGGACAGACTCGAGCATCATGCCAGGAAACCGGAAGAGAAGTTGCCCATCAGTGTGATCTCTGGCTCTGTCCAAAATGGCACACCCCGGACTTGTGGACCTTCTCAGAGTCCACACTTTGATGACATCATGTAGTGAAGACCTTAGGGACCCTTGACGCGAGTCCAAGAAGGTGCACCGGAATCGTATTTTGTCCCTGTCCCAAATGGCGCACTTCATGTGGACTTTTGGTCTCTTCGACTTAAATTGCGCGTGCTCGCGGAGTCTACGAGTCCGTAGGGTGTCCCATCTGTCATTTTTATGCTTCTAAGTGTGCTAATCAGCACCCCCTTTGCACCCATGATGAGGTCTGCACTGCACTGCTGCAGGCTCCACACACTTTACCAACCCAGAAGTCTTTGCGAAAGAGCAATCAGATGACGGATGGAGTTGACGCTGATGGGCCACTTCTGGTGCACCGGAGTCATGTTTTGGGACAGACTCGAGAGCCATGCCGGAAATAGGAAGAGAAGTTCCCCATCAGTGTGAACTCCTCACTCCCGTCGTCTGATTGCTCTGTCGCAAGGACTTTTGGGTTGGTAAAGTGTGCGAAGCCTGCTGCAATGCAGGCTTCGATGAAGACCGAATCAAGGGTGCAAAGGGGGCACTGATTAGCACACTTCAGAGTGTAAAAATTACAGATGTGACACCCTACGGACTCGTAGATTAAACGAGCATGCGCAATTTAAGGCCACAAGACCGAAACTCCACATGAAGTGCGCGATTTGGGACAGGGCCTCTGTCGTCTGATTGCTCTTTCGCAAGGACTTCTGGGTTGGTAAAGTGTGTGGAGTCTTTCACCAAAGACCGCATCAAGGGTGCAAAGGGGGCGCTGATGAGCACACTAAGAAGCGTAAAAATGACACCCTAGGGACAGAGTGTGCCTCATAAGCCTTGAAAAGTGAAGCTTCTGGCTCTTTGATCGCCCCCTGGTGGCTGGCTGCAGTACAAGTCCCCAAAAATAAAAAATTACTTCATTATCAGTTAGCAAAATAATTGTTAGGGATAGTCCTTGATTAGTTAAAACTTTTAAAAATGACGTGATTTCAGTTTCTTATTCATTTATTTTATCATTGAGGATATCTTAAAAAGTGTTAAAATATCGTCTCGTCTCGTTCTCGTGAACCCAATCTCTCGTCTCGTCTCGTGGATTAAGTGACACACCCCTAGCTGTTTCATAAAAAAGTCACTTTTAATTTAACACAAAAATCTCAGTATCTCTCTTTCAGACATGCAAACACAAATGAACACAATACATCACTTTGGAAGAGAGCACTAAAAATGAAAACACAGGAGGCAAAAAGGGCATATCTGATTGCAAACATCAATCACTTTGTCATCACATGACAAACAATGAGAAATAGAACGTTAAAACCTGCAAACAAGAACGAAGTAATTTCAGTTTGTTTTAGTCCTTATATATCAAAAACAAAAAAGAATGGCTGATGAAACATTCCTGCCCTGAAACATAAATGTTAATGACATCGAATTAGGCATTATATCCTGGCCTTTCATTTAGAGTTATGTTTGCAATACAAAAAAATAAAATTGCAGAAACAAACACACATAAAATTCACAACAAATGCAATCACGTTGTATAGACAGTGCTAATGAGATTTAAAAGTGACTGAACAGCCAATGATTGGGTGGCTGGGTGTGGCAAGACACTGTAACTACAGATGATAGTAATGTATGAAGAGGAATCCAGCAATGCCAGTTTCAGCAATAGATACCAACAGCACTCATCCGTACAAACAGATTCACACTCTAAACTGCATCTGCATATCTATTATTCAAATCAGGCCGATGAATATGAAGATTGCAATATCAAGCTGGCATTGCCTGTTCCTGAGGAGGCGGAGTCAGTCGCATGCATCCTAAAACACATCAACGCACATCGAGTATGTGCATTTTTCATCTGGCTAGGAAAATGTCATACACAAGAATGGTGATGGAGTGGAAATCCGCTGATAACAATGAATGGAAATTAAAATACCTATTCATGCAAGTGGCTGATTCTTGAGTCGGCCCTTCCACCAGATGCACCCGGCTCAGCTCCCATAATGCACAGCAGGAGGCAAAAGCCCGATAGGAATGAGAGAATCAGAATGAGTGAGCATCAACTGATGGCCTACGTGAAAACCGTTGGGCAAAACTAGTAGGTGTGTCCGAATGTCTCTGAAATATTGTCAGATACACTAAACTGGGTGAGCTATGAGAGTAATTTGCATAGGAGGAAGCAACACTAAGCGTAATTGCGCCATTGGGAGAGTACAGTACAAGACTCCAGAGAACAGGAAAAGATTATTAATAAACATCAAAACATTGAATCGCTGTAGCTGAATAAATTAATCAATTAAAGCCAAGCATTATTAGTTTTTCTGTCATTTTTCCACTGGCCAACTTTTCTAATCTTAAATGATAATAGATAGTTACTCTCTTAAATTCCTTCTGATATAAAACTGATTACTGTAGGTGCTGATGGACCTAACTAAGAAGGCAGTTAAAGTAAAAAGCATAAGACAAATAGCATACCAAAGGGTATAATTCATCATAAAATAAAGTAGCCAGATGTTCAAATAGCTGCTGGCTAGATTTACTGATGGAGATCTCACAACTAAACAACCTGCTAATTAACACACAAAGCACCAGAGAGAAAACCAGGCCTCACACCGATGTATTTCATCTGCTGGGAAAGTAAAAGTGAGGATATTAGAAATACACTAGGTATATAATTAATCTGCCTGCTGGCACAATACTCAAACAAACTGCAGCGCTGGGGAATATTGGTCGGTTTGAACGATGTGCCCATAGTAAAGGATGGCTAGAAAGAGGAAATGAATAAGCTGCAGTAATGGGATCAAACATTCCTAGAATGTTGTTCTTAAAATGAGGTGCTTTGCTTCTGGAGACGACGGAGGTGAATTACGTAAACAGCCTGATAGGAATTTTCGAAGCTAAAAAATGAAACTGCTATATTTTCCACCTTCATGGCTCAAAGGTTTAAGTCAAGATTGATTTTCAGCGTGGAAGGTATAATATAAATGGGTTTAGGCCCTCGGGGAGATTCTGTTTTTAAACATTATTTCACTGGCAGTGAGCAGGAAGAGTCTGTGGTTAAGTGAAAGCTTGCTATCAATAGGCCCCACTAGAGACGGGTTAAGATAATGACATTCCCACGTCTGTTTTCAAAGAGGAGAGGACTGTGGAAAAGTACTGTAGTTGAAAAAGAAGGGCAGAGTTTCCTCATCAACAGTGACGTCAGTGATGACAACATGCTGACGGATACTACAGTGGAGCAATAGCAACTACATTTAAAAATAAAAACACAATTTATGGTTTTAAAACTTTTCTTCACTAAATCTGATAATTCTACACTTAGTAACGCATAATGCCGAAAACTTTGAGAGCCAGTCAAGTAGAGCAGTGGTTCTCAAATGGGGGTACGCGTACCCCTAGGGGTACTGCAGGGGGTATGTGAGAGAAAGTGGGAACTGACATTTAGGAATAAATCAATAAAATCAATAAAGCATGATGATAGTATTTTTATATGACATTAGGACTACACAAAGATGCATTTAAAACAATTTAAAACAAACATTACAAAATGCATGTGCGAGTTCAACCGGTTGATCTTGTCTGGCACATGCGCTAAGGTTTCAGTTCAGCAGCTTTAGCAACGAAGATACACGGAGTCCGCTCCTGTTATCATTTCATACTAAAAGTTTTGCTGTGCGTATAATATATATGTATATATGTATATGTATGTATATATATGTATGTATGTATATATGTATATGTATATGTATATGTATATGTATATGTATATATATAGATATCACTTCAAGTAAGTGATATCTCTCAGTGTTGTAAATGTTGTTTGAGTTTTATTTGGTTAAATGTACCTCATTAAAGCTTCCATAACCTTGGGAAAGCAGCTGTAATCCACACAAAATCGATAATTCAAAGGTTTATTTTCTATTTAATATGAATGTCAATCTATTTAAATATATCTTTATGCCTTATTGGTTCGAATGTATGTTTAATTGCATGTTTGCAAATCTGATAATAGCGCATCGCGGTGCTTCGACTGACGCACATTTATTTGTAACCTGACACCGCTAACCAGCTGCAGTAGCAGAGGCCAGCAGACTAATCTTCAATACTGCCATATTCAACTTTTAGCTTGCAGTTTATACTTTGCTATATTGTCACTGCTTACTGCTGTAAGTTTAAACCTTTTGTTAATATATGTTCAGTACTATATCATTAACAGTATTTATCGAGACCTGAATCCAGAATCAGGAGCAGGGTCTGCGTGAAATAATTTAAGGTTACACTTTATTTTGATATTCCACTTTAGACATTCTACTAACTATGAACAACTTTGCAACTACATGTCAACTAACTTTCAATAATTTGCAACTATACGTCAACTAACTGTCATTAGAGTATTAGTAGACTGTAAGGGTTGGGGTTAGGGAAGAGGTGGAATAAGTTGACATGCACCTGCAAAGATACTTATAGACCGTTGAAAGTCTGTTGAGATATCATCACAATAAAGTGTTAGTAGATATTAAGCAGACAGTCTACTAATTCTCTAAAGATTGGTAGTTGATAAGTAGTTGCAATGTTACTTATAGTTAGTAAAATGTCTAAAGTGGACTATCGAAATAAAGTGTTACCTAATTTAAGTTAGGAGGGGTGGCTTCTTAAAGGCGTTCTAAGCGAATCTGCGAGACGTTAGTTTTTGTTGACGTTTGAATTGTTTTCAAACAGACGGAGCGTAGCTAACTCCTCCCCCTCCCTTCCGTGCTTTCATGAATGTGCCCAACCCCCACCCCCAAATCCTTCTTGTCGTTTATTGGCTGGAACACTTTGTTATGGTTTCTGTTTGTAGGTTTGGCCACTGTGTTGTTATTGCCGTTTGTGAAGCCTGGGCTGTCTACAGAGATCACGTTTTTTACAGTCTGATCAGCGGACAGGCAGCAAGCAGATAGTGAGGAGATGTTTGCTGTATGTAACAAAAAATTTTTATGGTCTAAAACGCGTCAATTCGCTTAGAGCGCCTTTAAAAGAGGATGCTAAAAAGAAAAAAACAAACCAAAGCGTCAAAAATACCACCAGTTTACTAATAAGCAATAAACCTGCTCTAGTGCATCAGATGTAATAACTGTCTCAATCTCATTTCACTTAATTTTAAAGCTAAATGTTGTTGTCTGGTTAAGGGGTACTCGGCTTGAAAAAATCATAAAAAGGGGTACTTCAGCCAAAAAAGTTTGAGAACCACTGAAGTAGAGGAAAGCATGATCAGGATAATAATGGTCAATGAGAATAAAGCTTTACAGTTTAAGACATACACACTGCATAGAACTGAACCTTAGTGAAGACAGCTAACATTACACAATTAAATATTACAGACTAAAGCAATAAGCCACAAGCGGCTCTGATTTTACCAGGTATGTTGATCGTTGTTGTTAGACACAACATGAAGCTTATTGCTTTAATTAAATCGTGGCCACAGTGATATAAAATCTTCCATCAAGTAAGTAGTAATTATTCATTGTAGCATTTACCGCACATGCGAGAACTAATACTATTTTACAGTGGAAGTTATTAATAGATGCTTCAATTAAGTTGTATAATTTTCCATTCGAACCAACAATCTCTGATCTGAGGGCTTTTAAAGTCACCACAGGTAAAATACAGGAGTATTAAAGGTTGTTCACACTATGGTGATAGTGATAAAGATAACTACTGTATAAAAATAACTATAATACCTTCCACACCAATGGATGCCAAGAATATTATTATGTTAAATCTAGGTTTGCATGCTTCAGTGTTTCCGTCATGGAGTTGGATGTAGACAAAGAAACAAAACAGATGCTTTTAAACAGGTATAGAAGATTCTTCAAAGTTGAAAGTTCTTGGGGGACCTTTTGGGCCCTATGATACATCCGGCGCAATGCAGCGCAAGTGTTTTTTGCTAGTTTGAGCATGGCGCAATTATCATTTTCACATCCAGCATCACATGTTTAAAAATCAAATGCTTTTGAGGCCATTTGTAAGCCCAGGATTGAGTGCCTAATACATGAAAACAATGCTATTGGTTGGGTATCAAGTACAATTTTTGTTACTTGAGTCCCATCTGAGGCTGTTAGGGTCCTGTGATCCGTGTGGTCTGATAGAGAAGCCAAATAACTGTCACATTCATCAGTCAATTCTAACCACTGCCAACACATCACCAATGGCAATAAGGCACATGACACAGACATCCTGAGGACATAATGTGATGTGTTCAATGAATACAGTGAAGGTGAGTTCACACACAAGAGCTGATTAGAGTGCAGTATTAGAGTGCAGTGCTGCACGGGTCATTACCGTAACGCTCTTACCTTGAAGGCATACTTGCGGCTGATGTGGTCTTCCGGTCCCACGGGTGAAATGACATAGCTGGGCAAAGGAATGCTGCCCAGAACCGTCTCCTCTCGACTGTCTGCGGAGAAACACAAGAGAAAATGCAGGCGTACAGTATTACAAATGACTCCATTGGGTTAATACAATATAGTCTTCTGAAGCGATACCACATGTTTGTGAGAAAAATGAGCTTATCAAATCGATACATTGTGTACTGTTGTAAATTAAAGTATGGCATTGATAGCAGTGACTGTGTTTCGACATGTGGCAAAAACCAATGATATTCGGTGCTACATGCATGCAGTCATATCTGAGGTTACAACGATGATTTGTATGCTGATTTGTGGAGCTTCAAAATTCTGACCACCATTCAATTGCATTGCAAAGCCAGATCGAGCCAGAATGTTATTTCATATACAGTCACTCCTCTAACATCATATACATCAGGGATGGCAAAAGGGTGAGTAAATTATAGGATCATTTTCATTCTTCAGTGAACTACTCCTTTAAAGGGTGATTACTGTGCAATATAATGATTGACTTCTGGCTGCTTTAGTGAATGCGGTTAAAAGTACTGAAGCCAAAAGCCCTATGACTCACCTTTATAATAAAACAGGCAGAAATCAGACAACACAAACCACTTGCGCTTCCAAAGTCTCATGCCTGAGCTGTCCTAAAGACAGAAAAACAATATCATTCAGCCTTATTTCACTTTTTTAGCAGAATACATAAGACAAGACCTACATACTCATTTTGTGTTGGGACCAAAGTACATTTACAATACAATTAGTATGCATTCTATCTATCATTGGCAACCAATAATAAATTGTGTTACACTGATCAATCTTAAACAACATTCTTGGTTCTCCCCAACCACGATTCTGTTTAAACTGAATGTTTATATTCTTTAAAGCAACACTATGTAGTTTTTTACCTTTAAATAATGTCTCTAAAATTATTTCAGTGATAGAACAACTTTTAACTGGACAAATTGTACTGTTGCTGCAACCTGAGCAGCCTCCTAGCTGCTACAAGCACACTCTGAAAGTGGCGGTGGAGGGTAGGAAACACAGCCCCGCCCCTCCCCCTGCCTGCAGAAGAGTGTCTGATACCAGGCACTGTTGCGCTTTTCAACCACACGGGGGAGCTGTAAGTCATTTTTTACATGGAAACTACATAGTGTTGCTTTAATATGCTGTATTGTACAGTACATTAGTTGCCTGTGGGCTCTTAGTTCATCAAAAAGCCTAATGAGGATCTAATTATCAGCTAAACATTCAGTCCTGATAACAGCACCTGTTTGTAAAGCCATCCTCTCACCACCACCGGCACATTTGGGTTCCTTTTGATAGAATGGTCACGCTTGCCAAAGCAATGCACCTTCCCACTGGTTTTCTGACTCTGTGGTATACAACATAATATTAAACAAAGGTGTTTACATCTAATAACAAGTGTTCCTAACAGGGACCCAGTGATTAAAAATATATTTAACGTATTTGGACACTTTAATAGTCGTAAATTACATTGTATTAAATAACAAATTATATAAAATAAGCTATAAAATGCTAGATTTCATACCATTTTAGATCTTTTATGTCAACATTGAATATAGGAACATGTTAAATGCTTATTCTATTAATAAAAAAACAAGCATCTATAAAATGTAGCATATTCGTCTCGAACACTTGTTGAAAAGTTTGCTTCGGGAAAAGATCTGCCATAACTTTGTCAATATGCCACTTGGCATAATAAATGTAATTTAATGACATTGATACATCTTAAGTGTGCCCTATGTGACCAAATACTTTTTAGGCACCATTGTATGTCCAAGGAGAACAAAGTAACAAACTATAGTAACAAGACTATAAATGTCCACCTCTGAGAAATGAAAACACTGCTTTTTATGTACTGTTTTTGAATAATCACAATACACAAGTGGTTAATGGAATTTATCTTGATTTATATTAAGTTCAGCACAATTGATTTTTTGCCAACCCCACAATTTCATAGAGATTAATAAAGAATAGCATTTGAAGCCGATGGTGTAGTGGGCAGCGCTTGGACATGTAGTGCTTTCGCACTTTCGTCGACCTGAGTTCAATTCCTGGCTCGTGGTCATTTGCCGACCCCATATCCCTCTCTCCTCCCTGTACTTTCCTGTCCTCTCCTAACTCACTGTTCAAATAAAGGCAAAAATGTCCAAAAAATAACTTAAAAAAATAATAACAAAGAATAACATCACTCAGTCTTGCATTTTACGAGAAAAAAAACTATATTCTGTAAAAACTATAAATCATGTAGATTAAAGCTAAACTTTCCCCATGAGACATGGGAATCAGAAAATACTTAAAAAATAAATAAATAAAACTGGACTACTAGAGATCATGAATCACATCCCCTGTGCACCAGGCCCCGAGTTCACACAGCGTTATTGTCCATGTAAGATTAGAAAAAGGATTAAACTAATTTCTTATACTGTTTGTCTACACTTTAATGATAACTTTAAAAATAACAAATGCTGGACAATGATTGATTCCCATGAGCAGACTTTTTCATTCCAGGTGAGGTTTGTGTGCAGAGACAGGGACCTCTGGGAATTATTGATTTGTTTGTGAAAGCTCATATGATGCTGACACAGGGCTGTCAGACTACACTGTGACGCAGACAATGTATGTCAAGCCAGGCCATTAAAACTCCATCTCTTTAAACCAGACTTTTGTCTCTATAGTCCCACTTCCAGAACAAAGCAGAGGCACAATGCTCTTACTGCACTGGCATAAAACAAATGGTACCAATCTGACAATAGCGCTGTGTGGACTTAGTGCCCGGTGCAAAAGAGACGTTTATCATGAACTCACTAAAGACGGTTTCATCGGATGCACGCTCGTTACTGCGCCCAAAGTCGAATTGCTGCAAACTAAATGCTCTTCTGCCATACAACATAGTTCTCATTTTTATCCGCTTAAAAAATCGCCACGTTTTATTTTGTGCCACCATACTTACTCGTGTAACTACTCATGTAAGAGTTTTAAATAGGAAAAACATGAAAGTGTTTGGTGGATTCTAAATTGATCCCTGTTTGGATCCTAAGGAATGAATGGGGCTAGGCTAAATGCTAACACATTCACGACGCACTGTAGAAAGATAAAAGAAAGTGCATGCATTGAAAAAAGATAGGCATGTATTAATTTTTCTAAATTCAGGTAAGAACATGGTAAAATATTGAAAAACTGTGGTGTTTTCCTGTAAGACTAAAGTCATATGTATTACTCGAATGGGGAAATGCAGATATCTCTAAAATCTCATGCTAAACCACAGTTAAACAACATACCGTATTTCGGATACATGAATACATTTGACAAAGTTCAAAGTTCAGCTTTTTAAACATTTATTTTATTTTTTTTAATAAAACATTTTTTTATAGATTGACTCTATCAGATGACCATGCTTCATTGATATGCTGTCATTACTCTATTTTTGAACTGTAAATGTTTTATCATGGTAGTTACACGACACGGTTTGAGACATTAAATAAAAATATCATGTGCCTAAAAATAGTCTGAGTAGCTATTTGTATAAAATCTAACAGCTTTTGAAACCAGCACCTTTCAAACTGCAGTCTGTATGAAAGCTCTGCCTACTGATGTCAGAAGTTTCGTTTTTGAGACCAATTCTGAACCAGAATCTGGGCACCGGTCCAATGTTTTTTGTTTGGAAAAGCGCAGCCCAGATCAAGATTGGGCACCAGCTCTGGGACCATCCCGGTAGAAAAGTGGTAATATGTGTGTCACAGTGCCACAGCCTTAGATTTAATTAGCTGCAAGAAGTGAGAGATATTCTCATCTCGATCCCTTGCCCAACATAGCTGAACTACATAGGAGATTTAATCTAGATTCTCTTGGATGGAAAAAACAATAACCTATTACTCCCTACGCTTGGGCCATTTATCATAATCAAAGGCAGAGCGCAAAAAGATAAAGCCAATTTATTCTCCCCATTACCTTTAAAATGTTATTAGTTTCTCAATATGGTTTAAAAAAAGATTCACACACATGAACATTTTATTAGGAATGCTGAGGTTCTCTCTTAGGCAAGGCAATTATCCTTGCATTTACATTGCACTGTACACTGTCAAAATATGTACTCCAGATTTCACTGGGGCCGTACCCTTAAAAGAGGTCCTAAAATGTACCATTAGGTACCGATATGTATACATTAACATGACATTAACAATGATATGTGTATCATTAAGGTACTAATTAGCTCTTCATGGTACCAAAATGTACCTGTAAGGTACTAATTTAGGTGCAAAGCTGTATTTTTAAGGGGTACTGCCCCAGTGACAGATGGGATACATTTTTATATCAGCAGTGAATAAGGTGGGGAATCTCACCCTGGATCCTGAAGTGGCTTCTGCATGGCACGAAGAGACGGCGACAGATGACTCGCTGACCATGCTGTCCGGCCTCGGCTCTGGTGGTGGCTTGGACATGCGTGAATTTGCCCTGTGAGGTCAGACAGAGAAGACATGAGTGGTGACATGCAGTTACTAGTTAACATGCTGAAGCGAACAGTGAAGACTTGGTATTTGCAGTGACAAATTGACCAACAATGAAAAGAACAACCTGAGGACACAAAATCCATAGGCACTCCCTGTTTGAACACTTTGTCAGACATATTTCCTAAAGGCATGATGATCGAGTAAACTGATAAAATTACCCCTTAGTGTACACAACCCTGGGGAGATAATTCATCCCCGGTTGCCTTTCTTTCTACCTGCCTACCTACTGTACATATTTACTTACCTACTCAACCTATCTATCTATCCACACACAGGTCTTTTTTACCACCTATTTGACTGGGTGAAGAAGAGGCCACAATAAAGCAGTAAAAGCATCAAAAGAAACATCAATGTAGGGTTTGTCCATAAGTTTGATAATGCAAACACTCCTTATAAACTCATCTACAAGGCAAGCAGTATTCTTCAACACAAGGTCATTTTGGAAGGTAAACACATTTAGTTGCCTATGAGCAATTTAACACAAAGATGCACTGCAGTTGAAGAATGCAGGGCATTTATAGAGGTCTCAGCGCTTTCTGTGCAGGTCAAAATCATTGCACTCAAGCACTGTATAATGCATCTGCCTCAACTGGGCACTTGCTAGTTTCACAGAAATAACAGGAAGACCGTAAACACTCAGGAATTCCATTTTAATCGAATGTTTGTTAAATAGTTTAAAAACAAATCATTAACCAAATGTTTGCAAAATTCCTCTGCGGTCACCATGAGAGACACATGCCTTGATGCCAGGTTGCTCACTGAAGGTATTTCTTTCCTAATAAGGAAAACCGGATGAAACGGAGATTCAGGCAAATCTAATGTAAGATTCTGGTTAAGTCAGCACAGAGATAGTTTGAACGGCAGAGAGATGAGGGAAATAAAGGACAGAATGTACATTGTAAAAAATGCTTTGTCAGGTAACTTAGAAAATTTGCTTAACATTTAAATGAACCGGTTTTATTTAAGACAGCAAATGTTATTTAATGTTACTAAAGCAATGTACTGTTAAATCAGGTAGAAATAAATTTGTCTCTCCAACTCATATTTCTGTCATGCCCACAAACTTTCGGGAAATAAAAAGCTATGTCAAAAATGATTTCAAATCAACAGATATTTTTTATGTTAGTTTTAACAAATTAAGTAAAACAATTTCAACTTGTTTTTATAAGCTATGTCAACTCATCACAACTTAGTCAATAAAAAGTAAAGTTGAATTGACCTTGTTGTAGTTGTTTTAACTTCATGCTGCATTTTTTTTTTACAGTGTTGTACATCTGTCTCAGTCACTAAGAACATTTTTAATCTGCTTCAAGGAAATGACAAGACATTTTGGACTGGTATCCATAGATTGATTAAGTTATAATTTGTTGGATACACAGCTGCCTCTTAATGCATGTAACTTAATGTTTTATAGCATAAAAACAATGAATATTCAGCGCACATACACAAATTATTGAGGCAGATGGCAAACCCATTGAGCACCCACAGTCCATTCACAGACCGTCTCATGCATACTGGATACGAAACTGACAAGAGCTGTCTGAAATAATGAGCTGAAATCTGATTGGCTGCGCTTGCACAACTCTTTGCAGTATAGAAAATCTATTATATACTGTATAGAGAATAACTACATTGTCATCAAATCTTTGCCTTAAGAAAGTAAATTAGATTATTTAGAAATGATGACCATTTCCATTTTTTTATTCCTTTACATCCATTCTCTATTATTGAGTTATCAACTAGATCTGTGCCAAACACCATATAAAAACTAAAGAAATAACAATTTGTCTCTTCAAATGTGGATTAGACAGTCTTTGTGAGAAAATCTGGTAAGTACATGTTTTCTCCCTGAAGTCTTCCAAATAGTTATGAAGCTCTCTGACAGATAGCACCTGTTAAAGACCCATCTGAATGTACACCATCAGTGAAGGTGTAGACATATACTGTATGATGACCCCTGTACAGTATACATTAAGTGGGCTGAATCTAAACAAACTGAGAACATATGAGTGTAAATCCACCGTTCTTAAATCATAAGTTTCATACAGTATTGTAAATCAAAAACACTTTCAGATGAGTAACTAGCAAAATAGGATAAAAAAATTTTTTCCTGTATTATAAATGGTAGAGCATTGCGTCATGCTGATAAAATGTATAGCTTCAATGCACGATCAGTGGATAAAAGCATAAATATACTGATAAATGTGAGAATGCAAATGTTAAAGGATTTACTCACCCCCATGCCATTCAAAATGTTAATGTCTTTGTTCAGTCGAGAAGAAAAAAAGTTTTTTGAGAAAAGCATTCCAGGATTTTTCTCAATTTAAAAGACTTTATTGGACCCCCCAGCACTTTTCAATGCAGTTAAAAATTGCAGTTTCAATGCGGCTTCAAAGGGCTATAAGGGATCCCAAATGAGGCATAAGGGCCTTATCCAGCAAAATGATTGCCATTTTTGGGCAAAAAAAATTAAAAATATGCACTTTTAAACCACTCATCTTCTCATCTTGCCCCAGCCGTGTGAGGCACCAGCGCGACCTCACGTAATGTGTAATGATGTCGAAAGGTCACGTGTCACAAATGTGAAATGCACACTTGGGGACCATTTTAAACCATAAACCAACGCAAAGACATTAATTATTGTCGTTCCACATACAACAACGTCGGAACGGTCTTCTTTCTTCACACTTGTAAACACTGGGGTGGTAGTTTTGCATATGTCATGTGTGACCTTTCGGCGTGATGACGCCCCTTACGTGAAGTCGCGCTGACGCATCACACAGCTAGTGCAAGACGAGAAGTTGTGGTTTTAAAGAACATATTTTTCTTGCGTTGAAATGGCAATTTTAACTGCAGTGAAACTGTTGAGGTCCAATAAAATCTATTAACTTGAGAAAAATCATGCATGTTTTTCTTAAAAAACTTAATTTCTTCTCGACTAAACAAAGAAAGACATCAACATTTCGGAGTGGAGTAATCCTTTGTAACACACTTAACTCTTTCACCGTCATTGACGAGATATCTCGTCAATTAAGAGAAAACGCTTCCCCGCCAATGACGAGATTTTCCATCTTTCCACAATACCGCTATTATCCACCAGGTGGCCCTTCCGCAACTTTTTAAACCCGGAAGTATTGCCCTATGGCAAGCTGCTGCATGTCCGTGTCTGTTTTAAAGATCGCTCTGAATGGGATCTCTATGAAAAGTCCGTCACAAAAATGGAATTATCTCTGCTTTTTGCTCAAAATGTGGTGTTTTTGCAGAAACCTACCCATATTCAAAAGCTGATTACAAAAGAACCACTGAAGGTAGGATGAAACGTTTTTTTTTTTTTTGAAAGCAGAGGGTCTGTTCTTTCATTTGGTATATTGTATGTTTATATATTTAAAGAAGAACATTTTCTGGAAGGCATTAAACTTTGGTGAAAATCATGGCGCTGGCTGGCAACTTTTTAAAAAAAATGCTGGCGGTGAAAGAGTTAATAATCCAGAACCCTAAATTACTTACAGTATTTTCTGTATTGATTTTACTCATACACTAAAAAACGCTAAACCTTAGGACACCTAAAGCATAACTATAACACCACTTATTGTTCAACCTACAGTAGCACAACATAACCTGGTTCTACACAGGCTCGTAAAAATGATTCTCCTACAGGTATGATTATAAGCCAGGAAGTGCAATTTACCACCACTTGTTAATAGTGAATAATCCCGTACAAACATGCTATAACACAGTTATAATTCAATAAGCACATAACATTAAACTTCCAGGATGTAATACATGACACTGTGTGTAGCCTTTTGTCTTCAACAAGCTTGTTACAACTACAAGTATAGCAGAAATATACAAGTGCAAAAAGCATGATGCACCTAAACAAAGTCATCACTCCATAAAATAAAAAAAACATTTTGATTATGCTGCTAAAACTCACCAAAGCAAGCAGATTTCCCAGCTTGTGTCAAGCTGACACCATTGTTTTCATGGGCGCAGGAGCTTACAGTAAAGCACAAAAACTGACACACACCCAAAGTCATAAACAATGTTTTTTTTCCTGAGGAATGTGAGGAGTGCAGTGTGATGAGGAGTCAAGAGGTGTCTGTGACCAGTGCAACATCAAAATAGCAGGAAACCTCAGCACAGCAATGGAAAGACCTGCAGACTACAACACTTTGCCTCTCGTTTTTAACCTCACTGGCTTTTTTCCAACATTTCTGAAGTATGTTTGCACCTTGGGACTGACTAGTGTTTTCTCTAGCCTCACATTATTTACTGTCTTTAGAATGGATAGGCTCGGAGGTCCTGTATTTTATAATGGAAAGATAAGAGAGGGCCAGCTAAAATCTTTTGTTGTTACTATATATACTGGCCTATATATTATTATTACACAACTTAACTCTTAAGAATACTTAGTTTAGATCGGTATATTACACCATCCAGTCGTCTCCTTTTTCACAGAAACCACTGCGCATGAAGTGATAAAGTGACATTGGAAAGCTTATCTGGGCTGCTTTCCAATTACCGGTGTTATAAAAATGTTTCCCATAATAAAATTGTACTTTCTTTTTTAAACTACTCCATATCAAGCCATATTATGTATGTAATCCCTTGATTACGTGATAAGCAACTACACTGTAATAAACTGTAGCATTTTTGTCAAATCAACATATATGTTACTTTAACTTAACAAATTAAATTAAACAATTTCAACTTGTTTTTATATGTAATATCAACCTTTTTAAGTCAAAACATAAACAATATGTTAAATTGACTTGCAAAAAGAAGTTGTTTTTACTTCATGCATGCTTTTTTACAGGGTATTTATTGTAATAAGTGGGATAATGTACAGTCAACAGGCCATTAACATAAAATAAATCACTTAGTGAAACAAGACCTCTTCGCTCCCAGCTAGGGTCCACCAAGGTTAATTCTCCGAAAGCAACCAGTTGACTGTACTTTTTCCCTTACAAATGTTAAGTCATATCATGTATATCATATTGCTTTCTATGGCATTTCTATTTTTAAAATACAGATGTAAGCAGTTATGTCTGTCTGTCGTTTCTAGCTGTACTGAATATCTAAATATTAGTGCTGGGCAAAGATTAATCGCAATTAATTGCATATATTTATTTATATTTAAGTTTTTATATAAATAAATATAAATATAACAATTCTGAAATGTATACATGTATGTGTTTAAATTTAAGGGAGAGGAGGGGCGAAAGTACCATTTTTCAGAAAATTTTTTTTTAAAAGATAATATTATTTATATATTATAAATTTATATATTTCTCACAAGTGTAGTCTTAAACGACTGCGGACGAATTTCACTTTAAACTTAAATAGTGAATTGTTACTTTCAACTCCACCTGCAGGGACGAAAATAACACACAGGTGGGTCAAAAGTAACCCTTTTTTTGTGTTACACTTGTTTTTAGTAAATATACATGACTATGACGTCGTTAATATGTAACTGCAAACATATTTTGTAATTTGTCTCTGTAAAAAATAATAAAATTAAATTTTCTTTTAAAATTTCAGTTTTATCAAATGTTTCAAAAGCAACCAACATTACAAACTTAAATTGTTGAGAATAAAAATTAGTTCAGTTTGAACACTATGAAAATGAAATTAAATCAAATTAGAATAATATCAATTTTCAACATATACACCAGCGGGACAAAATGAACCAGTGTTGTAAATAACGCGATATTTGTCAACTTTGTCTTTAGATGCTGTTATAGTTTGGGATACAAATGTTATCAGGGCTCTGAGAAAATCGCTTTGTTACTTTCTTTCCGCGTTACTTTTGCCCCGGTTCTCCGCTACATAAAAATTACACACAGTACACACACATTTATTATGCAACAAAACACCTTTTTTTTGTATGTGATTAATCGCTATTAATATTTGCCCAGCACTTCTAAATATCTATACCCTATGTACTGTACAATCATAAAATATTATGATTTATGAATAAATATGTATGTGTAATGTGTAAAACATGTTTCATTATTTATCCTTAAAGGAACAGTATGTAGGATTGTGGCCAAAACTGGTATTGCAATCAAAAACTTGTGGCTAAAACCGGTACTGCAATCACACAACTGGTGGCCAATACACAACATGACAACATAAACATCAGTTGAGGGCCGCAACTCCACTTTTTAAATGACAATACCCTGGCCAGACCACTGTTGTCAGTGATATAAGTATTTGAAATAAAAATGATTTCTTAATGTCTAGTGACATATCAGGGCCATTTTATGACTAATTGATATACATTTCTTACATAGTGTTCCTTTAATATAAAATATTTTTTTTTCTATAAAATTATTATTATACATTATTAATATCTGATAATTATATTATTAAACATTTACATACAATTATTGTATTTAGTTAATTTACGATGCAACTAAATAAGGTCATAAGTTATATTTACAGTCTTATTATTAAAAGTAATTATAGTGTTGCAAACAAATGCCATGTGTGAGTTATATATCCAGCAGAATGAATAAGTTAAACAGAAAGGCAGTGAGTTTTTAAGGTAGACATTGCTATTCCACAGTGTTATTTAGACAAATGTCCTCTCCCTGTTCATTGTGCTCAGATTAGTCATTCAGATCAATAGTACTGCACTACCAGGGGATCACAACACTTGTATCACTGCACACACTTCCGCCAACATCGCTGCCAATGGGATCACAGCACATTTTTAACTCCTCCCTCTTGAGGGGTGGGAGTATGCAGCAGTTTTGGAGACAGTGAGATGAACAAGAATGCCTGTTTCACCCACACATATTTGGGTGTGTCGGTGTCAACAGGCTATGTTGATTCACTCTGAAAATATGGATCTGGATACTGCTAACTGGAAATCCACACCATAGCTGTCATGACCACCTGCAGCAATGGTCTTTAAAGGATGAATGACACTGATATTCCTTTGCTGACTTTATGACATTCCCCAAAAGCTCTTCCACGGATCAGCACTTATTACATCTGTTAGGGTGAGGTTGGTTTTCCACTGCTACTAGATTAGGAAATAGCATGGCTGATGGAGACAGGGCCTGCAAATGAGGCCGTAGTCGTGCTTAAAATAGCACGTTTGAGCATTCCAGTTATGTCCTGTAACAACCTAATCTCTCTTCTACAAACCACAGGCATTACGGGTCATTAAAAGTCTCGCCGCATTATCAACACAGCTGCAAGTGACAAACTTCCCCTTCTGTTAGCGACTCTAAGACTCAGTCCTTTACGCATCTGGCCTTCATGATCATTTTCACTTAAAGAGGTCAGTAAGTCAGTACGCTAATAACTAGATCCCCGCAATGACTTCTCCGGCTTCTCCCAAAGGCGGTTAATATGAGCCTGAACTTGGCACAGAGCCTCCACACAGCGTGCCCCTAATGAGAAATATCAATCAACCCCGTCAGCGACATTTACTCGCCTGTCATCTCTATGAGAAATGGTTTTGACGGCCATGCGCAAATTTCCTATGGAAGTTCGACATTCTAAATCCATGAGCTCATCTTTACTGTATGTGGAAAACACCTGCCTTGTTTCCAAACCATTCCAATTAGCTTCCACTATCCTAAGGTAAGCTGACTATGTAGGCATTTAGCAGCAAGGAAGCACATTAGGTTTTGGAAGAGAGCTTTTGGTTGGTAACAGAGATATGGTGGGACGCGAGTCGCGACTAAACTTTGCATTGTTTTTTATCTAGGTTTGCATCAGCAGGCAGTAGAATATTGATAACATTCCTGTAGTTTAAGTGGTAGAGCATTAGCAGTGCAAACGTTCGCGAGTTTGATCCCAGTGAACACACATGCTGATAAAATGTATAGCCTGAATGCACTGCAAGTCACTTTAGATAAAAGCATCTGCCAAATGCATTAACAGAAATGTAAACATAATAATAAACAAAGTAAACAGTCAGCCTGTTCTTTCCTCTTACATTAGTGGGGAACAGAGCAAGATGTGTCTCAGCAGGGATGTAAATGTGAGATCTCTTAACCCTCAGCACTGAGGATGTAGAAATCCCAGTGAGAGGATTTCATTTGCAAGTCTTTAAGCATAATTTTTAAATACCATCAGAACTAGAAATATTCTAGCACTATTTAAAAAAAATTTAAAGTGCTTACTGGGCTGTAACTGGGTGGACGTAACTTACTATAGTAATGCACATGCTTTGCATTCAAAATATGACACAGATTAGAATAAATCTGAACTTCATTCAACTTTAATACTAAGGCTTCGAATCTAAAATACTATATAACCTTCATAAGAAAATGTAGTAACGGTAATAGCCATTATTATCACTTATCATTATAACTTAACATTTCCAGCTAACCTACAGACTCCAGCCCAGACATATGACAGCAAAGGCTTATGGATCATTGCTATACTTTACATGCCATTACCCAGGGGCGTCGCTAGACCCCTTTTACTGGGGCACGTGCCCCAGTGTAAATCTTTTGTGCCCCGGTGTAAATCTCAAGTTTAAATTTTAGCAGTTAAGTAGTGTACAATCGCGGAAAAAACTGATCTTTATGCAAAGTAGTTACCCAATTTAGGCTTGTAAAAGCGACGAAGCAGTCGCATTGACGCGTGCACGCACGTATCCATGGCCGCGCGCGTTTGTGTTCACCGCGCACAACCGCATTCAAAAGAACGCGTGCACGCACGTATCCATGGCCGCGCGCGTTTGCGTTCACCGCGCACAACCGCATTCAAAGGTGACGCAAAGCGAGTGCTTATGAAAGCATAACAAAACTAAAGTAAGTTTCTAAATAATAATGCTAATCTTATTTTGACTCGATCATAATTGGCTTCTGTAGATGTACATCAGAAATGTTTTGTGCAAAGCAGGGAAAGGGAAGAAGAAAGGAGAGATGATGAGTTTAAGGGCATCCTCACCCTGTCAGGTCTCAAACAGAGGAAAAATCTCAGGAAAACCTCTGTCAAGTCTATAGAATTGCATCCTTGCTGAGAAAATCAACAGATGTATGTGATATACTGTTCTGTATTTTGAGATATGAAATTAATATTTAGTTTACGAATATTTAACTCTAGGACACTAACTTACATAACAGTTAGCAGTAACTATGACTGAGATTATTTAGTATAGTTTTTTTTTTTAATATTCTTGTAAAAATAAGTTAATAATCATTGCTATCATTGTATAATGTAGAAAATATTTCTCTGCTGTCATTATTTCCAAACATGTTATGCCATTTATGCCTCCAAACATGTTAATAATGTTAGGTATGATGAAGATTACACTTGTATATATGTATCTTTCGCAGTAACTGTTGCACTAGAATAGTGGGTTAAGCAAGGACATTGTATAGAAGCTTTCAAAAAAAAGTCAGCAAAAAATTGGGGGCCTGTGCCCCAGTAGAGCTTTATGTCTAGCAACGCCCCTGCCATTACCATCACATCTGTTAAAGCACAATTCAAAACTCAAAACGGCAAGTAAAAATGTATTTATCCAAGTAGATTTGATGATGTATAATATTATTTTTTATTAAAGCTACACTGTGTAGTTTGTACTCCCATCTAGCAGTGAAATTTAATATGACAACCAACTGAATATTACTTTCTAGCCCCCCCATTTGGAGCGCATTTTTACTTGTACGGTGGCTGTGTCATGCCAAGGTTAACATGGCTTCCAGTACAAAGCAAAAGCAATGAAAAATAATTAACAATAATGTGTGCTTTGCTGTGATCCGTCATAGCACACAGATTTATGTTAAACATGGAAAAAGTCTGATTTTCATGACATGTCCACTTTAAATCATATAAAAAAGCAATAAACGTAGCTTAAACACTACTTTATCATTGACGCAAGAAAAAATATCCCAGGGGCTGTTACACTTTGTTTTAAGATGTGTTTTCGTCGATCGGGTCACAAGTGGATGAGGGAGATACATCACGTTTACACCTGGTATTTAAATCCCTCTCTTCGTCCATTTTAGACCGCTTCTCTTCAGATTACTGAGGGGATGGTCTGTGGACGAGTCCCTTTCCTGTCATTTAATCATGAGCGGGAGTAATGACGGGTTTAAATGGACGCGAACTAATATTATGTCAGAGTCCAATGCTTGTGTTTTAAGTAAACATGTTACACAATGTTTTGTCCATGTATATGTAGGAGCTTTCTCTGATATTGCTGAAATAAGATTGCGCAACTTTCACATGCTTGTAAAATGAAACTAAAGAAAGACGCGCAAATCTGCCTTAAAATCATATACCGCCTACACACGCAACCTCAGGAGGCTTCAGCTGGCGGCCAGTGTGAGTGTAGTCTGAAAGCGCAAAAGGCGGAGCTTGATTTTCAGGAATGTCCCTTGTCGGTGAATGTATTTCAAAGATGGAGGCACATCATGGATTCAGCCAGTCGAGCGACTCGCCCGTATGTATTCTAAATAGCAGATTCTTCACTTACGAGAATACTTTGATTAGTAGGTGGAAGTAATTACACATGAATGAGCACATACTTTTGAAAGAACACATGGGTTTTTGCTAAGAATTAACTCAAAAAACTACACAGTTGGATCTTTGTTACAGAACATTTACTGAAGTCCCCTAAATTCTTCTCAATCATGGTTAACAACACATACTGAACAATCAATGAAAACAAGAAGTTCTGAACACCTACTGAAAACAAATAGTACTAAAGATTTACTGAATAGAAATAGTACTAAACACGCACTGAAAACAAAAAGAACTGAACACTCAATGGAAACAAGAAATACTAAACACTCGCTGAAACCAAGAAGTACTGAATATTCACTGAAAACCGATAATTCTAAACACTTACTGATAACAAAAGGTACTAAACACTCGAACACTCACTGAAAACAAGTACGAACACTCACTGAAAACAAGTACTGAACACTCGCTGAAACCAGAAGAACTGATCACTTAATGAAAAAACAAAAGTACTGATCACTTAATAAAACAATTTAACACTCATTGAAAAACCAGAAGTACTGAACACTAACTGAATACAAAAAGTACTGAATATTCACTGAAAATCGAAAGTTCTAAACACTTACTTATAACAAAAAGTACTAAACACTCATTGAAATCAGAAGATCTGCACTTAATGAAAAACCAAAAGTACTGATTACTCACTGAAACCAAAAGTTCTGACCACTTACTGAAAACTGGAAGTACTGATCACTCACTAAAAACAAAAGTACTGATAAATCACTGAAACCAAAACTACTGACCTCTTACTGAAAACCAGAAGTACTGATCACTCACTAAAAAACAAAAGTACTGACCACTTACTGAAAACCGGAAGTACTGATCACTCACTGAAAAACAAAAGTACTGATCACTCACTGAAAAACAAAAGTACTGATCACTCACTGAAACCAAAAGTACTGACCACTTAGTGAAAACTGGAAGTACTGATCACTCACTAAAAAAACAAAAGTACTGATCACTCACCGAAGCAAAAGTACTGATCACTCACTGAAACCAAAAGTACTGACCACTCACTGAAACCAAAAGTACTGACCACTCACTGAAAAACAAAAGTACTGACCACTTAGTGAAAACTGGAAGTACTGATCACTCACTAAAAAAACAAAAGTACTGATCACTCACCGAAAACAAAAGTACTGATCACTCACTGAAACCAAAAAGTACTGATCACTCACCGAAAACAAAAGTACTGACCACTTACTGAAATCCGGAAGTACTGATCAATTACTAAAAAACAAAAGTACTGATCAATCACTAAAACCAAAACTACTGACCACTCACTGAAAACCGGAAGTACTGATCACTCACTAAAAAACAAAAGTACTGACCACTTACTGAAAACCGGAAGTACTGATCACTCACTAAAAACAAAAGTACTGATCACTCACTGAAACCGAAAGTACTGACCACTCACTGAAAACCGGAAGTACTGATCACTCACTAAAAAACTAAAGTACTGACCACTTACTGAAATCCGGAAGTACTGATCAATTCCTAAAAAACAAAAGTACTGATCACTCACTGAAACCAAAAGTACTGACCACTCACTGAAAACCGGAAGTACTGATCACTCACTAAAAAACAAAAGTACTGATCACTCACCGAAAACAAAAGTACTGATCACTCACTGAAACCAAAACTAATGACCACTCACTGAAAACCGGAAGTACTGATCACTCACTAAAAAACAAAAGTACTGACCACTTACTGAAATCCGGAAGTACTGATCAATTCCTAAAAAACAAAAGTACTGATCACTCACTGAAACCAAAAGTACTGACCACTCACTGAAAACCGGAAGTACTGATCACTCACTAAAAAACAAAAGTACTGATCACTCACCGAAAACAAAAGTACTGATCACTCACTGAAACCAAAAAGTACTGATCACTCACCGAAAACAAAAGTACTGACCACTTACTGAAATCCGGAAGTACTGATCAATTACTAAAAAACAAAAGTACTGATCACTCACTGAAACCAAAAGTACTGACCACTACTGATCACTCACCGAAAACAAAAGTACTGATCACTCACTAAACCAAGAGTACTGACCACTCACTGAAAACCGGAAGTACTGATCACTCATTAATAACAAAGGTACTGGCCACTTACTGAAAACTGGAAGTACTGATCACTCACTAAAAAACAAAAGTCCTGACCATTCACCGAAAACCAGAAGTACTGATCACTCACTGAAAACAAAAGTACTGATCACTCACTAAAAAACGCTTGAACACTTACTGAAAACAAGAAGTACTGAAACCTGAAGGACTAAACACTCACTAAAAAGAAGGACTAAACACTGACTGAAAAGAAGGACTGAATACTCATTGAAAAACAGAAAGTACTGAACACTTACTGGTCCTGTAAAATGAAGTCTGTGTTTTCTGAAGAGATCTGTCCCGTCACAGGATGTCTGAATGTCGTTGTTCTCTGGTTGTGGCTGTGTACATAAAGAATAAGAAAGAGGAGAGAGAAGAGAAAAATGGGAAAAAAACAAAAAGAGTAATCAATTATTAATCATGTTTAGTTTCAGCCTCTCTGTGAATACCATAGCTATAAGTCATAAGATTCTACAGGAACACACAAAGTTTGATGATGTTTCCAGAGAACTGCAGAATGTGTGACACCACTAATGCCTGGGCAGGCCCTGCAGAAGCTTTATTGATTTCAATTACAGGGTCATTCACTGTTTTAACTAGGGCATTAAAACATCTTGCTGTCATCAGCAGTATTAACTAAGGAATAGGGGAGGGCTTCAAAGAGTGAGGAGACTTGCGAAATAACACACATAATATTCTTGCTGTCATCAGCTCGGTTATTCATTTTGTCTTGTTGCGGTGTGATTGGCTGAAAATGAGTGTGCTGAGTGAAAGACTGAGGAGGCACAGCGGTGACATAATGTGGTGAAAATGCTTAACCCGCAGATCACTTATCATCGTATTCATTATGTTTAAAAACTGCTTGAGGTCCAATCATTTCAATGACTCTTTGTAAACTCAAGGTTTATTTTCGAGGCTAACAGAACTGCCTGCCACATCTGGCTAAGTGGAGGTGTCCTTTACGCAAGAGAGCAGCAAGAGGTCTGAACAGATGTTACTCCTTTACTGCCTGTAAGCCTTGATCGTCTTTCCTTCTGTATGCATGAGTAAGAACTAATGTCCGAACAGCTTGTAGTGTGAAAAAAGTCGTGCTTGGTTACACACAAGTTCAAACATATCTTCATTGAATTCCACTTATAAAGTTAACTCTTTCCCTGACAGCATTTTTTTTGAAGTTGCCAGCCAGCACCAGCAATTTTTTATGATTTTCACAAAGTTGAATGCCTTCCAGAAAAAATCAAATAAAAGAAAACCCCCTCTGTCTTTAAACAAAAACACCCGCATCATCCTATCTTCATTTGTTCTCTTTTTATCACCTCTCAAATATGGGTAGGTTTCTTCAAAAATACCAAAACTTTAAATAAATATCAGATTCAGAGCAATAATTCAAACATACACAAAGTTTTTCTGTTTTTGGATCAGTGGATGCTTCAGTGTTTTATAATTTGTGTAAGAGTGCCACATAGTGGATAATAGCGGAAATATGGATTGCCGTAAAAACTCGTCGTTGGCAGGGAAGCGTTTTTTTCTTAATTGATGAGATAACTCGTCAATGGTAGGGAAAGAGTTAATCAAGGATTTCTGCACCAAAAACACGTGAAGCATTCAGATGCAAAACCCTGCGGCCTATAAGAATTGACATTTCTTTGGACCAGAGAGGGCCTCTACTTCCAAGCAACTGTAAACTTCTGTCACCACCGCCTCTTCCCTTATTCACTTGGACAATGGAAGAAACACGAATGACGTTGTGCGCTTTTCCGCTCAGAGTTGACTTTTTTCAACTTCAGGCACTCAGAGCGCTCCTGTAAAAACGTGCGGCGCGGAAGGCTCTTATGTTTAGGTTCAGTAGTTTTACTTTAATGACAAATAAAAAGGCTATTAGTATGCGACTAAAATGCCTTATTTTCACAAATGTTACTTTAGTCATTTCATTGATATTTTTAAAAAAACCCTTTCACTGCAAAACCCTCTAAGTGCATGCTTTTTTTCTAAAACAAACCCACTTCCATAGACAAGATATTGTCTTGACAAAAGATGCAACTAAACATTTGCAAATGATTAAAGTCAGAATGTGAAAATTAAGAAACTAAACCACAGATTAGGGTGCACTGTGACAGAGTCCTGCAACGGGTCGGGTACCCGCGGATACCCGCATAAACGTGTCAATTGTGACATTCCTAAAATTCATGGGTGGGGATGCGGGCCGATAATTAACTTAATTAATTAAATGAAAATATGTGCAATATTTGTATGTCTAAATTACTATTACACACGCAACATATGACATTTGACCCATCACGTCACCACCACTGCTTCTCGCAGCCTAGTTGGAGCGAGCGTTGCAGGCGTTGCATAAAGTTTTGCCGTTGATAGCCGGAAACTGGGAACATCTTCTCTTAGAAAGCATTTCGAGACTTGTATTAGTACAGCAGGGGTTGTGTAGGTAGGTTGTATTTTTTCTTGTTCTTTTTTTCATTAATAGGTCTATTTGTGTATAGTTAAAGGAATAGTCTACTCATTTTCAATATTAAAATATGTTATTACCTTAACTAAGAACTGTTGAATCATCCCTCTATCATCTGTGTGTGTGCACGTAAGCGCTGGAGCGCGCTGCGACGCTACGATAGCATTTAGCTTAGCCCCATTCATTCAATGGTACCATTTAGAGATAAAGTTAGAAGTGACCAAACACATCAACGTTTTTCCTATTTAAGACGAGTAGTTATACGAGCAAGTTTGGTGGTACAAAATAAAACATAGCGCTTTTCTAAGCGGATTTAAAACAGTAACTATATTTTATGGCGTAATAGCACTTTTGGGAGTACTTCGACTTGGCGCAGTAACACCCTCCCTCTCCCATTATGAGAGTGAGAAGGGGAGCGGACTTTTCAGGCCAGTCGAAGTACTCCCAAAAGTGCTATTACGCCATAAAATATAGTTCCTCTTTTAAATCCGCTTAGAAAAGCGCTACGTTTTATTTTGTACCACCAAACTTGCTCGTATAACTACTCGTCTTAAATAGGAAAAACGTTGATGTGTTTGGTCACTTCTAACTTTATCTCTAAATGGCAGCATTGAATGAATGGGGCTAAGCTAAATGCTATCGCAGCGTCGCAGCGCGCTCCAGCGCTTACGTGCACACACACAGATGATAGAGGGATGATTCAACAGTTCTTAGTTAAGGTAATAACATATTTTAATATTGAAAATGAGTAGACTATTCCTTTAAGTTATTAGGTTCCATAGCCTATTTAGGTGCCGATGGTAGGCTACTTGAAAGGTGCAAAACAAAGCGCACTTTAGCCTGTTTTATTAGCACATTCATGATGCTGTCGTGATGTTGAGAGAGGTAACGTTACGAGATAAAAAATAAAGCACTTTAATTGGACTTATTTTAGCATGTGTTATTTATGCGTGTGCGGGTAATGGGCTAAATATTAACAGGTCTGGGTGGGTGCGGAATTAATTTTTATATTATCACGGGTGACGGGTCGGATATGGTGCTGAACTTTGCGGACACGGGTGGGAGCGGGTCTTCAAAAATGGACCGGTGCAGGTCCAAGTACTCACAAGGGACCTGGTTTAAATCTGATCCCCTGATGTTTGGCAACCCTTCATGTTTTCTGATTGAGTCCCACCCTGAACTGTTGTTGATGGTGCATTCACCATGATAAAAAAACTCAGGCATGCTCTCTTCACAGTACACTGTCAAATTTAACAGGGTGTGGAAAGCAATTATCTGCTTCTGCCTCTGAGAAACGTGTCATCAAACATCCCAAGTGACACAACATTGTCAAGTTCATTCTTTTGTGAACAATCATACCATACTCCAGAGTCTAAGGTACAGACATCCCCAAATATTGTTTTCCTGAATAAAAAAACATTTGTCTTCATTAAACACTCTAACAGCCCTTTATCTCTAATGGAGTATCCAGTGCATCAGCAAACTCCATAAAAGCTTTTCAGTGGCTGTAAAATGACAAAACGCTTGACATAAAAGCCTGTACAAATGCTTTACTACAACAATCGTTTTTATTTTATCTGTCTTTACAGGATGAGTCAGGTTCTGAATAAACATGATGCCAATCATACAAACTCGTATGTAAAATGAATGATCAATAACTAAAAATGATACTTCTACAGAAAGTCTGGCAGAAAGCAATTATTACTTAACTTTTATCTATCGCAAAATATGGCCAGTTGTGCAAGAGATATGACTGACACCTCAAATAGATACCATTAAGGTTTAAGTTTTGACTTTAACCAACAAGGACCCACCTAGCAACCACCCAGCCCCTAGCAATGTGAAACTGACTTTTGCACAGTGTGCACCACTAAAAAATTTTCTTAGATAATGAATATTGTTTGCATATAATGTCAACCAAATCACTGGAACCAGCAGAAGAGCTTTTGGAAAGCTTTGTCTTTTGTTTTCCAGTGAGCAGGACTCGTTCATCACTGCAAAGCTCCCGTCCCTTCTTAAGCAGAAGACTACAAATAATCTTCCACATCAGGAGGGGGCGGCCTGCCGATCTACTTTCAGACCCCATTCATTTACATTTTGCCATTTATAAGAAAATCTGTTCTGACTTCATGGCTGTAGGGAAGCTTTAAAATACAATCAGTTTAAAAAACTGAAAAAAGCATCAAAAGTAGGAACACTGTGACTCCTAATAAAACTTCAAATTCAGTCTCATTTAACAATATGTGTGTTAAAAGTACAGCCTGTTCCAAAACAGGCACATTTCCTGACTATTTTCCAATAGCATCATGCACTTTGTTAGCCTTCACTGGCCTTATACATTAGTTGTGGTATTTTTCACTGTTAATTAGGAATCTGCGATCTTTGCCTCTTTTGTTTCTATCACATTATTTCCGAACTACTTGCCCCGGAATTCTCTGCATTAGCATTAGTGGATAAACAGAGAGACGAACAGTGGCATTGTTTGTTTTTTGCCATGAGGTGGATCCGAGTACCTACTATATTATTATAAATGATTATTCACGGTTCTGTTAGAGGGCTGCTATGTCCTAACTTGTAGTGACAAGGAAATGTAGATGATTAATTCACATTTTAGCAGCGGTACACAGACAGAACCGAGCATTAAAGTTGTAAGATCAAAGACAGAGCAGATCTAAAGAGGCAAATGATTATGACATGAGACCATCCTGGGTCATGTGAGACATTATGTGGGTCATTCAATGTGAATTATCAAAGCCTTGTGAAATCTATGCAGTAGTTTTTCCTTAACACAAAACCTAACTTTTAAAAAGGTATTGACATTATTCATTAAAGTAAAGTTATATGTAACACAAACATCATCCAACATTACACAAGCCAGATGTATGCTGTGGGTTCAAACTCAAGGAACACATACAGTATACTGATGAAGTGAATCCACTGCAACTTGCTTTGGATCAAGATGTCTGTCAGATGCATAAATGTAAATGAGAATTGGCATCTAGTGCAATAAGATGTGTTGCAGGTTACTGCAGTCTGGTCTGTTTCATCTCAAAAAGAAAAAATTGTGCTAAATAGCACTAAAAGTGGTTAACTAGATCTTAATCATAGGGGAACCACTTTTAGTGCTAAAAACCACCTATGTAGCACCTGTGTAGAACAATATTGTGATAGGTTGAACCATAAGTGATGCTTGAGTCATCCTTTCGCACCACTTATGGTTCTACAGAGGTGCTATAAAGGTGCTCTGTAGCACTAAAATGGTTCCCCTATGATTACGAGCTTTTAGTACTATTTAGCACCATTTATAGTGTGTAATATTCAGTAGGTAAAAGTTAACACAGTGTTTGCCTCATTTGTGACCCTATCTGTAAAATCCAGGCTAAGATGAGCATCAAAGTTTCAACCACTGGTTTGGTTTCACTATGATTGTAATCTTTGACATGACCTTAGTCAATATTAAAGATATCAAGGTAATGTTTTCACGGAATATTTCTTGCATCATGTAAGATGATTTTATGTAGAAAAAAGCAAATCCCAAAAAATGACTTTAGTTGGGTTTACAGGTTCAACCCTGTATCACGAAATTATTTACATACAGTCACGTAAATTTGTGGTCTTTTCCGTGACACTGACACATTTTTCCGCCTTTTTGCGTGAACGTCACATATTTCTGTTTACGTTTCATTGTCACGTATTTGTTACTCAACTGTTTTGTCCTATTTTCAAACCATTGATGCTTCGGTTTAGGGTTAGATTTGGTGTTTGTATTAGGATGTCGTTTTAAGTATTGGTTTATACTTTTTTTTCATGATTTTTTTTTATATTTTATGATTTTTAAACCATTGTCGCCTGGCATTAGGGTTACGGTTGGGTTTTGGTAAGGATGTAATTGTATGTAAATCTAACCCTAAACAGAAGCAACAATGGTAAGAAAGTATGACAAAACAGTTGAGTAACAAATACGTGTCAATGACACGTAAACAGAAATATGTGACATGTTCACGCAAAAAGGCAGAACATGTGACTATAGGTACGTAATTTTGTGATACTGGGTTGGCAGGTTACTATGTCAGTTCTTATCTGTGTGGCATCTCACATGACACTGTTGTGAAAAATAGTTGCTTTTAGAGGAAAACTATAAACCACTCATTTTCTAGGTACTAAGCGTACTTGTGACACATCATTATACATTTACAGTTTAATGTTTTGGCATTTTTTATTGTTAATGCAAAAAAAACTACAAACAGCTTTGCCACCACTGCAGCACTGACAACAAGGGCCCTGTTATAGATGCAACTCAATAATCTTGGATGAGGTTTGAAGAAATATTTTATACTTTTTATATTTATTTTAATTTATTACAATAAGTATCAAATGATTATCGGTTTCTTACAAAGTGGAAAACAGTGTCAAGTTCAACACGTGGGCATGGCACCCGCCAGACATCACTATAAAGAATCTGTATTTTATTTCATTAATGTGTCCACGTTTTGTTCAGCTTCATGTGGACATAAAGAGCCCTTTAATTAGCAAACCAAGATAAGTATCACAAAGCATTACAGAGAAAACAAAACGCTCAATTAAGCAAATCTCACCCCACACCCAAGAGTAAAACTAACAATAGCAATAGCAAAAATAGCAGCACTTAGAATGCAGAATTCTCTTTGATCCACACAGCTATGAAAAAGTCAGCTTTTTATTTTTTCATTTTCACAGCTATCTATTTCTAGTTATTATGTTTTTTTATGAGATTTACCTTTGTTGTTGCAGATTTTCACCGTCCAAAGGTCAGCAAGTGGGCTTTACAAAATTTTACAGCAAACAACAGGTAGGTTCACGAGTAATTCCATATCAGATCCAAACTAAGACCTTTTTCGCATCAAGGTTCAAGGCACAGCGGTATCATGAACTTCTCAACTGCTTTAGCTATAAGCAGCCACTACCTACTTCATGGGAAACCAAATTTTATACAAAAAATTTGGTTTGGTTTAGGACTGTCCTCAGCTCTTGAGGTAATTTTGTCTGATGTTCTGCAGAGCTGTCTCACCTTTAAGAATGAAGTAGATTATCTATTTCCTCTCATTGTGAAAGTGAGGATTGTCCTTTGAACGGTGGCAGGATAGAAGAGGAGCTCTGATGGGAAAGTTGATATCCAGGCTGAAGTGATGAGAGTCGGCAACTAAATCTCTTCAGTATCCACAATTTCTCTTGGGAACCCTCTGCCAGAGGTTTGACTCGCCACAAATTGTCTAACAGACTATCAGAGATCAAACTCTGTCATGACCAGAGTAGAGCTCAGCTAGACAGCTTATCAGATCTACCCATTATTCACCAACTTTCCCTTTCTCTCTCTCTCTCTCTCTCTCTCTCTCTCTCTCTAACTCCCACCCTCTTTTGCCTCTTGCCAAATTACAGCCCATTAATGAGGACGTCAGTGTGCAGAAGCTGAAATTGGGAGGTTTGGTTTCAGTCCCAAAATAAATATTTCCCCATCCATGCATCATAACCCAGCACCAATGCCGTCAAATCATTTGCTTTCCCTAAAAAAGTTTTATTTTTATTGTATTGACAGGCTTTCCTGGTGAAGCCCACAGCTGGCAGTTTTTTGTTGTGAGAGTTTCCTGTGTAAAATGACTGACAATCGGAGGGAAAAACCCTTAGTTTGCTTGGGTAGACAAGCTTGACAGGGCCACAACAGAATGCGATTTTCACGTCTTTCTGCCTGCAAGAGTTTTACTATATTATGAGAGCACACAGAGGAATGTATCTGGCCTCTACTAACCAAAAGCCCGTCCTGAAACAAGGTAGACAGCACCTGAGTCAGATCCTCAGACAGTTTGTTTGTCACATTTCAAGCTACTGGCCAACCCATGTGCTGCAAACACCAGTAGGCTAGCACAAAAATGATAAAAACACCAGGTATGCAAACCAGGAAAGAAAGTGCTACACTGTTTGCACACCTCTTAAGCAAATATTGAACCTGATAGCCAAAAAATAAAGTTACTTCTGTGGAATCGAAGGCTTTAAAGGTGCCAAATAATGCATTGAGATATTATGTTAATTTGTTGGGGTTTATTAAATGCGTAAATTATCCAGAGCTGGTTTTACATGTCTATTTATGGTCTATTATTACCTTATTTGAAAGAGTGAAGAATAATAATGTTGAGCTCTGCTCTGATTGGCTGTTTCTCAGAGAGGCTCATTTCAGTAGCTCTGTGTGTATGCAAAAATACCTTATATGTTTGAGCCTAAATCAGACGTAGATCCATATTTTGAGAAATAATCAAATATTTGGAGATTGAAAATAGATGGCTTACAAGGTTTACATAAGAAGGAGGAAACAGCAGTGTTTGAGGTTCACAATATGTCATAACCATGTATAGAACTCTTATTATTCATCTATGCCTAGGGTAAATACAGTTTTACATTATACAGCACCTTTAAGGCTAAACTAATGTTTAGTATTGTGAAGGTTTAAAATGCACTTGGCATGTGAAACTACATCTCACTTGTAATAAATATAGGAAACAACAGGACCAAAGACCACATTACTACAACTAACACCATCATAGTATGCACAGTATTGTCCTAAAGATCTGTTTATTAATATAAGCCATAAAAAAACAATGTTGCAGATTTATGTATGAGCTATACCCTACACTGAGAGTAATTTTAATTCCTTTAATAAAAATGGGGTATGTGATACCTCTAGGTTATGATAATAGCAAATTATGTCAGGGTAATACAAAAGCACTACATTAAATAAAGCTGGAGCAGGGATGAGGTACAGTAAAGTATGAACTATGATATCCACACTGTCAGGCACCTCTACATCTTAGAAGCCATAACTTTACCAGCTAAATTATATTTTACACGTATAATTAATGCATGGCCTTATGTAAATTACTGTATACATCTCATACAAAAAAAAGAAATGATCAGATATGAAAAGATAAGATCATTTCTGGAAAAAAGGACAGTGGATAGTAATAGTGCCACTAATAGTGCCATGCTATTAGTCAGAAAATACATTTTCCAATAGTAATTTACAATTTTCATTAAAAGATTAATAAAGGTTTAAATGTATTCAAAAAGCCTATTTGAAGCATTCCAGAAAGGTCCTATTACTCACAATAGCACATTTTCTTAGGGCTATGAGAGTGTTTATCAAATATCTAAAATTAAAATTCCTTCTATCGCCACTACTAAAACAGTGTCCTGTAAAAATCATTTTATAAACATAATTTGTGTTCTGTTATTGCAGTGAAAACATTCTTAAAATAAAATGCATCAATTCCTTAAATGGTTTCTTTATACAATCTGAAAACAAATTGTTCTCAAATATATTGATTTTACTTTACAGATATTTTGCAAAAATAATATTAGCTGGAAATCAAGAAAAACTATAGATTTTTGAGGTGCATGAGTATTTGATTTTCAGAGATGAGTGTATATTTAGGCAAACCACCAACAAAGGTTGCTGTCATTGACCGATTTATTTTAGCCCATAATATGCTGCTGAGTGACATCATGATTCTGTCTCTTCATGTGTAACAAATGCCTTCATAAACTCTACTTCTACCTCCAGATTCCTTATTACAAAGTGTTTCAGTATAAAACACTTGGTACAGAAAGACCACACAAGCCCAAACAAGCCATTCACAGGAGGGAACGGTTGTCCTGAACCCTGGTATTGGGCAACACTAACAGAGCCCACCCTGTTCATTACACAGCACATTTCAAAAACAGCCTCTCAATACTAAAGAGTACCCCAGTAGAAAGTTAAACAGGGCTGAGAAGAAAAACAGACATTCAGAAACAACGTATGAATGAGCCAGGATGTTAGACACAAATACACTGGTTGGACCCACCTAGTTGCTCATAGTTTCAGCAGTAGCCAGTCCACTGAGCAGAACAACTGTGATATTCTTAAAGGGAAAGGTCACCTAAAAATTAAAATTCTGTCATAATTTCTCTACTACTCTCTCACTACTCTCATGGTGTTACCAACAGGTAACAGGTAAGATGTGCATTGTATTTGAAACTGTGCACTTGGTGAATTTTATCCACAGCGTCTTAGGGGTTGTGTACACCAAAACTTTTAAATGCGGCTAAAAATGCCTGGACAACGCCGAATGCCAGCTGTTTTTCAGCTGAGTGCCAGCTTTCTTCAGCTAAGCGCTTTGGTAGCTCTGATATGTCAGCTGTGAGACGGTTGGTTGCTGTGATACTTGTCCCGCCCCTCCTCCACTGTGATTGGATGGCCGCGTGAGAACTGACATTGACGAGCGGAGCTTTTCATCCAAAGTTGAAAATTTTTCAACTCTCGGTGCTCAAGCGCTGAACGCGGAAAAACCGCTGTGCGCCGGTTTTCAGCGCGGAAGAAAACTGCTAGCTGCTGGCTTATTTGAAAATCGCCGAGCTTCCATTGGAAACAATTGAAAACATGCGCTGGCCGCGGGCGTAAAAGCTTTGGTGTACACAACCCCTTAGGGTGTACTCACACTATCCAAACCAAACCGCGCTCAGGCGTGCTTGACCCCCAAATCCTGGTTCGTTTGACTAGTGTGATCGCTCTGCACCGTGCCTGGGCGCGACTGGTTAATCGCGCCCGGGCGCAGTTTGGTTAATCGTGCCCCGGCCGGGTTGCAGAGGTGGGCTGAGCGCGATTCAAAAGGTGCGAGACCACTCACCTTCATCTGCCTCCGTAAAAACCTTTTGATACGCGCAGCGGGGTTACGTAAATGTCCGAGCTGCACACGTGACAGAACAACTAAGCAATATGATGACATGTGAGAGGGCTGTCTGTAATCGCGCACCAAAAGACTCCCAATAAAAAACACACACTTATCATTACAGTGGGTTCCAGTGTTAAGAGAGCGTTTTACTTCCTGCTTTTTTTTTCAAAACAATCGCATCTTAATGACGAAAGTGTGCCATTCTCGGATCCATAAAAGTACAGTGTGAGTGCGTGCATCTGGGGGAGTAGGGAGGGGTGACAATTGCGCTGGGGCATGCTTTGGTTTGGATAATGTGAGTGCACCCTTAAGTCTCTCCATTATTATTTTCTCTCTCGAGAAACCACACACAAGCATTTTTTATTCTATGCGATCAAACCTGCCTGACTTCTAATATATGCTGGCGAATGATTTCAGTTTCAGCGTGGATAGTGACAAGCTATCCACAATAAATTTTCATCAGGAATGTTGATCTGCATTTAAACCCCCTGTGTCGCTTTTCCAATGACACACGTGTCCTCACTACGACGCACCTCTTACAGCATTGTTCCTGAATTTTGTTCACACAGGACGTGTTCTGTAAATGTTATGGCAATGTTACTTGGTCCCCTTTACGGGAGCGTTTCCATAATCAGTTAAGGGACATATCTGTGGATGCGGAGAATCAGCAAATCCAAAAATAGTCTTTAAAGTTTTATAGCAACTAACAAAATAAATGTTACGAAGCTAAACCCCTGGCCTTGAAAGTTTGCATCCTTATTTATGAGCCAGTGCTTAGTGTGGTCAGCTCTTTTAGCCTATCAAACGCCATGTCATTAGTTAGCAAAAAAGCCTTCGTTAAATAACTACTAATCAACACAACACAATGTACATCCCCTCTGTCCATATATCGAAATCTTCATGATGGCCTTAGGGAAAAGATGCTTATAGGAAAACGGGAGCGTCAGCGCTTCTATCACTTCACTGGCACAAAATTAGCCTGCTGATAAATATTTATAAAGACTATATCAGCCAATTTATCACATAAATGGCTGTTTTATAGGCACCCAGACAGTCACAATCAAATGAATTTCAAAGGCACCCAGAGGATCAATACAGGTTGCAGCGAAGAAAGATTTTGGAACAATAAAGAATGTGAAGATCAATGGCAGGTTCTGCAAAATAAAGCAAAACAATTAGCAAACGCACCCAAACCTTCTGTGCCAATAGCTCAGCTAGAAGACAAGGGTCTAAAAACACAAAAGTCATGCGTTTAATAAAATACTTTAGATGCTTTTAAGTTCCAGTACTGTATCTGCCAAACGTGTGAACTCTATTTGTGGATAACATCTGACCCCAACAGCAGCCTAGCAAAAGATCCCAGAGTTCATCACGACTTTGTTAGATTACCATACACTTTGAACTCACTCAGGCTCACATCAGTCGCACTCCCGAAAGGCTGATGCGGTTTAGCTGCCTGATCACGTCCTATAGCAGCAGGGTGACATTAGTTACAACATTCTGTATCTTTTATAGCATTCCTAGCACATGGTGAGAGAGGACGTAATGACAGGAGATATGCCTATTAGGCCGAGACAGAATGAGCTCTGGACATGAGCTGCTTTGATAAGAAATTTTGAGCGAAACCAAATGTCAAGAAGACAGAAGACAATGTCACACACAATAAATTTAGCATCAAACACACTTGAACCAACAGATGCCGAGTCCACATTTAGTGCTTCAACATCTGCAGCTAAGGATAACAGATGCATAATACATCATTGTTACCAAGCTAATGTTTGTAACCCTGCATTGTGACAAAGCTAAAAAAAATATTAAAACTAATATATTGCAAATAATATTTCAGTCACAAACAGACCAGGACAGCAGATGCATATGCATGTGATTTAGTGTTTGCTTGTTCCTATGAGACTGGATTTAATTATGGTTTATAACAATGCAACAAAATCTTATTGTCCTCCTGAACCCCCTTCACAGCTTGTAACCCATTTCATGATCCGCATACTAAACAATTAATGCCAGCACTAAAAGTTACTCAAACAGATCACATACGAGTGTCTGAAAAAAATTGACAAACTGGACTCTTGGTGCAGTGGGCTGCAAATCAAAGCTGCAGCTGCAGGTTCGAGTCTGGTCACAGTCAAAAAGAAAGGTGTCAGCGTAAGGACAAACTTCTCTTCTCATTCTTTAAACAGTGCAGCACCACTTAGAGACTTACAAATCATTTTGGACTTATACGATTGAATTCTCAATCGGGATTGTGAGCTTGGTGTGGAATTGTGTGATTGTGGTATTCAGTGAAGTAGTGTGGCTAACCAACAATGACAGAGCGATTGTGCTGCACATTTGTCGCAGTAATCAGGCGGCGTGTGGCAGCCTGAGGCTCATCCAAATGAGGCTGTCGTGGGAAGAAATTAAACACATTCATACTGTTTACAATGCTTCATTTTACATTTACAGGTGCTGCTTTAAAGAAAAGAAAATTATGTAATTCTATAAAAAATTGAAACCCCGAAGTGCATTTTCCTTTGAAAATAGGACTGTTCCTATATTAGGCTTTACGGCCCCCTGTTTCTTTTTCATTAGCTGGAGCACAATCAATTAGTGGGTTAGCTGAAGATCTTTTTTTCCATTTTAAAGTCATTTAATCAACAGTAATTAGATTAATTTAGTTATAAACATCTTACTGTGCCTTCTGCAATACGGCACAGATCAAAAATGAATAGACAATGTACTTGTTCGCCTCAAAACACATAAAAATAATATCCCATTTTAAGGAACTAGGTTGGATCTTCCAGTGGTGGACGAATTACACAAGTCGTGTACTTGAGTAAAAGTAAAGATACCCAGGGTAAAATATTACTCAGGTAAAAGTAGAAGTACTTGCTTAAAAATTTTACTTGAGTAAAAGTACAAAAGTATCTGCCTCAAAATGTACTTAAGTACAAAAGTACTGTGATTTATTATGGCCGTATCATTTTTGTCACAAAACTCAAATTATGTGAAATAACTCTTTTGGCTAACCAATCAATTAATAGAAGGACATTAATAAATCAGACACTGATGTCTATTAAAATTATCATAAGCCTAAAACCTTAAAAACAAAAAATTTCCTTTAGCATCAAATGAAATAACAGGATTTGAGAGCAGTAAGTCTCATTTCAAGATTTATTTGTTAAATAATTTATCAGTTTAAGTGTAATAAAACCTGACTTAAGCACAGGTTCACAATAGTTTTCAAAACATTAAATACATAACGTTATCTAGAAATCAGTCTCACTTTCTTTGACAAATAAAACAAGCCTTACAGAATATAATTTCAGAAACGTTTCATGTGGTTTAGCATGTCATATGTATATTGTAATACATAATTAAATGTATTTATATATTTTGGAAGCAAAACTTTTGAAAATATCAATCTCAGTTAATAGGGAGCACTCCAATCCACCTGCCTGTTTAAGCATCATACACTGCATGGCTAGTCAAAATGTCATTTATATTTTACAACAGTGTTGATAGTGATTAATTGTCATTTCAAAATAACAGAGCACTGAGCTTCAAATACAATGAACTTAAGTGAAACAGCGAACTATACGGCTAAAAATAGCTTCAGCCTGCATAGCTTAAAGTTCATTCATGATAACGTCGTATATATTTTAGCAACACAATTAACAGTTTTCTGCAAGCTACTGTTAAGATTGCTCATTTAAAAATATAACCAGAATAAAAATGGCTTACCTCTACGCATTTCCTTAGATTTGAAAGAGTATTCTTTTAAAACGAAATAGCACAGTTTCAAGGCAGGCAGAGAAGACACGAAGGACTCGTTCTTTTATTCAAGGACTTAAAAAAAACTCGCGTAAATAAGGCCATTGTTGTTGTGACGGGTCAGTTATCTCCTCCGTTGTTTTTGAATGCAGTTTCATTCTCCAAACGATGCATTGGCTGGCTGCTGCACTCGCGTGACTCGCGTAGCTTACGTGAAACAGCGCGGCAACCAAAACAAGTTCAAGCACATGCTGTACCCTGATTGGTGGTTTGACGCATCACGTGTGCATCTTAGTTTTTTTTGTGCAGCTTTAGTTTGCCCAGTTACGTTTTTTATCCACTGATAAATAAAAAGGAACGACCGATTTTTTAAAATGTAGTGGAGTAAAAAGTAAGATATTTGACTTTAAAATGTAGTAAAGTAAAAGTAAAAGTCTCCCAAAATAAAAGTACTTGAGTAAAGTACAGATACGCGAAAAAACTACTTAAGTACAGTAACGAATTACATTTACTTCGTTACTGTCCACCACTGGGATCTTCAAACCCTAAAATGCTCAATTAATAAACTGAGATATGCACTAACCAAGAACTTTTAAAGGGATAGTTCACCTGGGTGGCTACAAAAGAAGATATTTTGAGTAATTTTTGTGACCAAACTTATCAGAGTCCCCACTGACTTCCATTGAATTCTTTCATTCCTACTATGGAAATCAATATGGCCTATGATCGGTTTGGTAACACACATTCCTCGAAATATCTTCCTTCGTGTTCATCAGAACAAAAAAATTATACAGGTTTGTAACAACATGAAAGAATTTTCTATTTTGGGTGAACTATCCCTTTAAAAAGACCTTTCATTGGCCGTTTCTCAATCCAAAGGCTGCAGCCTACGAAGGTCGTATATGCAGGCTGCATACGTCATCAAGCCTGGTTGATTTCAGTTAACTGAGCATAGCATATAAGCATATTACAACAATTAACGATTAACCAAACATTAACGAAACTGGGTTGGGTTCCTCAAAAGCATCGTAAGGCTAAGTAGAGCGAAAAAACTATCTTACGAATCATCTTAGAATAACGGGCCGTTTCCCAAAGCTTCGTAACTTAAGTAGTACTTGAAAATCATCGTAGATCTACAAGTGCTCTGGGGTAATCGTTCATTCATAAGTGCATTGTAAGACAACAGAGTTGCGCTCTCATGTAGAAACGCCATTTGTGCCACAGAAGAAGTAGCATACCAAACACTATTCCAGGAAATGTCTAAAGCAATATTTATATCGCTGTTCTTCAGATTGTTTCAAGTATTTTCATGATAATAAAAATATTTTGAATTATTGTGTTTGGCGAGTGTTGCTTTTTTAAATGCACATTATAAACGACTCAAACATCATTTTAGATTGATAAGGACTTCCTACTGATCACAGAGCCATAGTACACGCACAAGCTGTGCATGAAACACAGAATCAGAGCCTTGTGATTCAGAATCGATTTCAAGCAGGTATTTTTAATGGGGAACGCGATGTATCGGCACAGCCCTAGGAAAACGTATTTGGCACAATGTTGGTAAAAGTTGGTACTAGCAAATTGATAAATTGTTCCTACCAATTGCTGCTATAATTCATCTACAGTAAAAAAAAATGTTTTGAAGGGAAATGGCATCTGATTAAAGAAACCACACAATTTAAAGGTGACATAGAATGATTGAACGGAGTATTTATCCTTGTTCTGTGATGTGACATGTAGACAAAAATGTTTTTGTTTGGGTCTGTAATGCCTTAGAAGCTTCCTAAAAACCTCTCTCAGATAGCTCTATTAGGGTGGGGGATTTTAAACAAGTGGTTTTGCACCTACTTGGCTCCCCCTACTGGCTTAACTTGCAATCTCATTACTGATTGGCTGACTTTGCTGCCACAAAAATGTAGCCAATTATTTTAAAGTGGAGGGGCAGGGAGATGCCTGTGATGTCATAAGCATCAGTTTTTCAGATTGGTCTGTTTCTGGCTGACATTTCTAAAAGAGGAAATTTCTATGAGACTGAGATGTTTAGGATGTTTAGCACTTTTGTATGTTTGTGAATGTGGGTAGACTACCATTATTCAACAAAGACAAGGTAAAAATGTTTTTTCATTCTCTGTCCCCTTTAAGGTTTTTAGGATTTTATAATGTTCACACATCACACACTGCCTTCCCACGTAAAAGGTGACGTTCTCGCGACCTTTCGCAACGTTCCCTTAAAGTTCTCTAAAGAGGATGAAAAGACCTGAACCTTTAGAGAACGTTAGGTACATTCCTAAAACGTCCTTTGTTGGTAATAAAAGTCTTGCAGTTCAAGGTTCCTTATGTGACTTTAGGGGGACGCCTGAGACATTAACAGAACATTCCCATATGGTACTATTTTGGTCAGATAAAAACGTTCCCGATATGACTGTAGGAAGACGTTCCATATTGGTTATCCTGTGGTCACATAAGAACGTTAACAGAGAGGACATTTTGAACCTTAACAGAACATTCCCACATGATACTATGTTGGTCAGATAAAAACGTTCCCGATATGACTGTAGGAAGATGTTCCATATTGGTTATCCTGTGGTCACATAAGAACGTTACAGAGAGGACATTTGGAACATTAACAGAACATTCCCACATGGTACTATTTTGGTCATATCATAACGTTCCCAATATAACTGTAGCTGGACGTTCCATATTGGTTATGCTGTGGTCACATAAGAACATTTCAGAAAGGACATTTGGAACATTAACAGAACATTCCCATATGGTACTATTTTAGTCAGATAACGATGTTCCCGATATGACTGTAGGAAGACGTTCCTTACTGGTTATCCTGTGGTCACATAAGAACGTTACAGAGAGGACATTTGGGACATTAACAGAACATTCCCACCTGGTACTATTTTGGTCATAACATAACGTTCCCGATATGACTGTAGCTGGACGTTCCATATTGGTTATGCTGTGGTCACATAAGAACATTTCAGAAAGGACATTTGGAACATTAACAGAACATTCCCACATGGTATTACTTTGGTCATATCATAACTTTCCTGATGTGACTGTAGCGGGACGTTCCATATTGGTTATCCTGTGGTCACATAAGAACGTTACAGAGAGGACACCTGAAACATTTACAGAACATTCCCACATGGTACTATGTTCGTCAGATAAGAACGTTCCCGAAATGACTGTAGGAAGACGTCCCATATTGGTTATCCTGTGGTCACATAAGAACATTACAGAGAGGACATTTGGAACATTTACAGAACCATCCTACATGGTCCTCTGTTGGTCATATAATAATGTTCCTGATATGACTTTAGGGGGACGTCCCATATTGGTTATTCTGTGGTCACATGGCAACCTTACAAAGAGGACATTTGGAACATTAATAGAATGTTCTCACATGTTCCTCTGTTGGTAATTTAATAATGTTCCTAATATCACTAGGAGGACAAAATATGAAATTACAGTTAGAGCATTTTATTTTTATAGGCAGTTAATACAAAGGATGTGTCAATGTGCAGTGGACCAAACAAACAAAGTAATAAATAAATGATTTCAGAATGAAGAAAAATAAATGAGTGATTCAGTCTGCACTATCCTACATCAGACAAAGACAAATAGCAATTAAATAAGACTTTACATTAAATTGTGTTAACAAGCACAAAAATACTAGTAAGTAATACTATACTAATATGTATTATGTTGTACTCTCTGAATATGATGATGTAGATTGCAATGCATCTTGGAAACAGTAGTCAGTTAACAGCAACAGCGTTCAATCCGCTTTATGAAAAGGACTACCTTTCCCATAATGCTACAGCTTACAAGAGGACCCGGAAGTCGCATGAAATTCAAACTGCCACACTTGACGACGCGTGATCTTTGTTTTGTCTTTATATAATACTGTAAGGTAAGTTAAGATACTTTTCTTTTTAAACCTACATAGATTTCACTCGTTGTTCTACAGCGAGTTACATGAATGTTTTTTCTTTTTATTTGCTATTCTTTTCTGTGATGTTTTTTATTTCTATGTTAGGCTATATATTCTTATTTGCCATTTAAAGTATAACGATAAACATGCAGGCTTACAGTGAGCTAAACAATTTTCATAAAGAGGATGTTAAAAAAATCTTTAAGATGTTCAATCTTTACAAAATTAATTAATGCTCAGCCCACAAAGAAGCCAACCGAAGATCAAATGTTTTGTGTACAAAACAAAAAAATCGACACTTTTTGGAAATACTTTTGTAAAGGAATTTAATACCTAAGAATCATAAATTAGTGTTTGTCTTACTTTTTTATTTTACTTTTTTTTTTTACAAAAAAATGTAATGATTATTGTGCTTTGTTTGCAGAAGTCATGTACCACACATTGTCAAACCTGAAGAAGTGTATCTTCCTGCAATCTGGGTAAAGAAGGTGTAACTTTAATACACTATTTAAAAACATAACAGCCATGTTCATTATTTATCTTTGTGTAATTTGATTTAAATTACAATATTGAATGTGTTGAATTTGTTAAATTTTGTATGAGGTAATTTCTTGTATGGGTTAATTTGCCTAATATTAGTATTAGATACAAAAGCACAAGTGTTTTGGTTTTAAAGTGACAGCATGTTTTAAAAATGTTTCAGGTACTGGGGCTTGGATTGTTTGAAGTATTAAAGAATAATGGCAAATAATGAAGCAGGCAATAAAAAATACTTGACCAACAAGTTTTGGAGCTTAACATTTATGTAGTTTGTAATTGCTTTTTTCTTTAAGTTGGTAATTTGAAAATCTTTTTGGAAGTCTGACATCTTCCAACATAATTTATCTTATCTTGATTTGAATGTTAAAAATCTTAGTTCTTGGATTTGTGATGTTTTCTAATATGTGTTTTTTCCCTTACTTACGCATTTTATGTAAATGTATTTTTAACTGGATTTGTATTTGTATGCTCTTATTCTGCAGGCTCCAGACCTGGAGATTGAAGTTCCTAAAGGTTGATGTTTATCAAGCTTGTGACCTTATTGCATGGTGTTTTTTTTACATTTATATATCTAATACACATTTGCACATCTGTAAACATAAATTTAATATTTTGTGGGTTATTTTTTAATTTTATTTAACCAGTTGTTGTATATTGAAATCTGTTATTACATGTTATGCACTCCAACTGTAAATGTTTTGTTTTAATTGCATCTTTATTGTTTTAAACAATTTAATTAATGTGGGTTTTTGTTAGCTTTTATGTTATTCTTGTATTTTTTGGCTATTTATTTGTTTTTATTATCCTTCTGTTTATTTGCCAGATTTTGACCTTCTATTTGTTTTTCCTGTAATCTCACTTCAATTATTTTCTGTGTTTTTCAATGATACATTTTTGTCACAGTCCCAATTTGTTCCTGCTTGTTTCTCCATGTTTCCCCGTTCATCATCCATTTGGACTTCATTTCCCATAATCCTTTTCACTCTCTCACCTGAACTGTTATTTTTCTCTCACCTGTTTGTTATTATCCTCACCTGACAGTCATCCCCCTCATCACTCCATTGTCTAAATACCCCACTTTTCCGTTTGTCTAGGTCAGTTCTTGTTTATAGTGATGTGTTGTGTGTTTTGCTGTACCAGTTTCCATGTTCCTTGTTTTATATTAATTAAAGATTATCATTTTGGATTCATCATGATCTCCATCTCCTCCTTTATCTTCCACCACACCAACCGTATCAATTTCACAGTATAATTATATATTGTTTGAGTTATGGCTATTTTCTATGTCTTAAATGTTCTGGGAACTTTACTAGGCAATGTCCTTAACACCAGCGGGGTCGTTCCGGGAACATAAAATTTCTACATAAAATATGGTTCCCTTAACATTTTCTGAACGTCCTAAATGTTCCGTGAAGGTCTGCCAAATAATGTCCTTCACCCTTTTAAAGAACTCCACAACATGTCCGTCTCATAACGTTCTGGGAACTTTACTGGCAAACGTCCTTAACACCAGTGGGGTTGTTCTAAGAACATTATTGGAACGTAAAGTGTACATAAAATATGGTCCCCTTAACATTTCCAGAACGTCCTGAATGTTCCGTGAAGGTCTGCCAAATAACGTCCTTCAACCTTTTAAAGAACTCCACATCACGTCCATCTCGGAACGTTCTGGGAACTTTACTGGGCAACGTCCTTAACACCAGTGGGGTCGTTCTAAGAACATTATGGGAACGTAAAGTGTACATAAAATATGGTCCCCTTAACATTTCCAGAACGTCCTGAATGTTCCGTGGAGGTCTGCCAAATAACGTCCTCCAACCCTTTAGGGAACTCCACAACACGTCCGTCTCATAACGTTCTGGGAACTTTACTGGGCAACGTCCTTAACACCAGCGGGGTTGTTCTGAGAACGTTATGGGAACGTAAAATTTCTAGGGGGGTTTCATCTAATCCACATTCAGAAGGGAATACTTGAAGGAACACCTGATTTGTAGGCTAGAAAAACTTTAGCTTATTTTTTTTTGGCTCTAAACCTTAATTTATTCCCTGACGGTTCAAAAGGTTGTCCTCGATATAAATATGTACGGTACAATTCAGAAATCCATAATAATAAATAAACAAAGATAATAAAAACAAATAATAATAATAATAATCTAAACTATAATATAAATGCAGAAGGCATTGCGCAGTGGGACAAGTCCCAACTTAATATGAAAAAAGAATATTACATGATGCACAAATTATTAAAATATTTAATAAGTCATTGAAAAATTATTAATAATATTTTAAAAAATATTAGTGCACATCGGCTGAAGAAGATCATTAGCCTAAACAAGCTTCTGCTACAATTACGAGTCATTCTATAGTGACATTTCAGCACTTGACAAACGGATAGCGACTCTTAAGTAGCAACGAGTGATTGTTTTATGTGCATCTTTGGGAAACGCACGTAAATGAACAACAAATGTTCGTTAAGTAGCTCGTAGAAAGCGCTCTTAAAGGCGGAGTCCACGATGTTTGAAAGCCAGTGTTGATATTTGAAATCGCCTAAACAAACACGCCCCTACCCCAATAGAATCTGGACATTCCGTTGATAGACCCGCCCCACACATACGCAACCCGGCATTTGATTTGATTTGATTGGCTATAAGTGTGTTTTGGTAGTCGGCCCGTCTCCTTTTCCAAACCGTTTTTCAAACATCGTGGACTCCGCCTTTAAGTGCTAAGTTCAATCGTTATCGGGAAACCCAGCCCTGGGCTGCGTCCAAAACCGCATACTGTATAGTAGGTACTGAATTAGATGAAGTACCTACTTACTTGGCGTTAAAACAGTAGGTACTGTATAGTATAAATCCGGGTAGTATGAATGAGATTCGGACGTACTACATCCGGCATGTTGCTACATCACGTGACATACGTCGTCATCACGTCATGTCATTTCAGCGCGAAAACAGCCGCGTGCCTCTTCTTCTTCGTTGGATAACTCCTCGTCCGGGGCATCATGTGATAGTGAAGCGTCCATCGTATGCACACTGCAAAATCTAACCGGAAGTAGTACGTCATCCGGGTACTTTTCGCATACTGTTTTTCGAATACTATGTATTCGGACATACTACTCGCCTCGCCTACTGCTTTTCGCGTACTATATAGTATGTAGTAGGCGGTTTCGGACGCAGCACTGGTCTCTTCCATTGGTATAGATCAGGGTTTCATATGATCAATGAGCAGGGGCGTAGAAACCACTTAAGGGACAACCCCTCATACTTAAAAACGCCAAAGATTGTTGAGTATGTAAAGACAAATCTTAGCCTATAGAATGAAACAACAAATTTAAACAATACCAACAAACTCAACAAGGGAACAAGCGTTAAGCCGTTTAGGTGTAAGTAGTGCTTACTACTACTTGTGACCAAAATGATCAAAATAATATTATAAGCCAAACTTATAAATAATAAAATGTTTCTTTCTTTACCCCTGCTAGAGAGAATTGTATCTGCGATTGTGTCCGTAAATATTGTAGTTTCTTATTATGGTTTCACATTATCAGCAGTGTATTGCTGTTAAAGTTGTTTTTTTGGACATAAACATAGTCATGTCCTTCACACAGCCCACATCAGAGTGCTCTAAGAATATCTGCATTCGCCTGTATAGGAGGAATGCACTGTCATTCAGGATATACACATTCCTCTCAGGTTACTCTTTCTCCTAATAATAACTCCCAAAGGCCATTTCAGACAGCAGACAGAATGATAATGATGTACTTCACCTTGTCTCATCAACTCAACTACAGATATTCTTTTTTTTTTAATCTTGCTGACAAAAGTTGAAAACAATCAAACTTATGATGCATAGAATATTCAAGGTCAAACATCATGGGGTGGTTTTCTGGACAGTGTTTAGATTGATCCAGGAATAGGCCTTAGTTATGGCAGGGGTCATGTATCAGGAGCAGGTTGTTATCGCAGAAATAAGCCCAACAGTGTGATCAAGACTTTAACTCTCAAAATGATTTGCAGCATACGGGTTACCATGTGTTATTAGTTTTGAGCGATTGTTGCCGCAACTGGCCAATCAGAATCAAGCATTCCAATGTGCCATGTAATACATTAGGACATTTAAGTCATTTTTACAAACAAACCTTACAAAAAGCAATGCTAGTGTGCATCTTATCGAGCACCGTTGGTCCGATTCACTATTTTAGTTAGTTTGGGCGTAACGTCAAATAAACCAATCAGAACGTCATCCAACATTCCCTTTAAACGCAAGTGCGCAAGTTCCATGGCGGGTTGCTATTATTATGACGGATTTACCAGGCGCACGCCAGGAGCGGTTCACAGCCGAGGAGACCCACGTTCTTGTAAGAGCAGTCAAAGGCAGAGAAGTTGTTTTCTATGGGGATGGGAGAAACCCGCCCAAATCAGCGTCGGTTAAACAGGCGTGAGAGGAAATAGCCACAATTGTCTCATCAGCTGGCATCCCGAGGACGTTGCGCCGCAAGCGCTACAATGATATCAGGAGACGGGGGAATCCCAAGCTTGCCTGCATAAATCGGGATTTATGGATCTGCCTCTACACAGGACCTGACGCTAGCAGAGGACATCGCTGCGTCCACCCTCACTGCTGTAAGCCAAGAAACGCAAGCAGTCCAACCCCAAAGTACACTTACAAATCAAGTTCACATACATTAAGGTTTCTTATGAAAACATTTTAATTATTATTTACATAAAATAAACGTAATACAGCCACACAACAAACATATGAAAATATTTTAATCGTTATTTGCATGATAATTTTTTAATGCAGCCACACAAAATAAATAAAAACTATCAGCACAATGCTCACCACAATGATTTCCCTTATCTCATGTGTTAATATTTTTTATTGTAACAATTTATGATTTGCAAAAATAACTGTTGCATCTGTGTAGATTAGATAATGCACGCTATACATTATGTTCAAGCATGCGCCCTTAAAATAGCATAATGAACCACGCGCAACGCGCCACTGACTTTAGACTCGTTTTTTTCTGGTCAGTGGCGCAAATGTTTTTTGAAACTGCAAAATAGCATCAGGGATGGTTTGCGTCTGTGGAGGGAAAAACCCGTTGTGCGGCGGTGCAAAATACGAATGATACATGCATCACTGACAAAGTCAATTGCGCTGGGTGCAAGATAGGGCCCAAAGACTTAATTTGGGAAATACACAGAAAAGCAAAACCCACGAGGGGGCAAAATAACAAGAATATGTAAATGACAAAAACTGACTTTACTAAAACAAAAGAATAAACTTGACAAAGACTTCACAACAGGATTACTTGACTGACTTGACTTGATAAACTAGATACATGTAAGTTTACAAAACAAACTGGCACAAGACAGCAAACACAAGGGCATAAAATAAGGGAGCAAATCAAGAGGGGAACAGGTGACACGAGTCAAACAATGATGAGGTGATTAACGAGGAGAAAGAGGGGGCGGGGTCAGGAAACGAGACACGCAAGCACACAGCCCAAACAAAAGGCCATGCGCTAGCACACAAAACATGGGCCTGTCATGATCCTGTGTCAAAACTAGATTAGAACAAGGACAAGAAGGCAGAATCATGACATGATGTATACAAGACCGACATTATCATAATTCCTCCCGCTTGGACTCACAGCCTGTAAGTTAACTCCTGTCAGCATTGCATAATTTGTGCGCGAATCTTTCAAACATGGTAAGAAGCGTCACTTTCCAGCTGATGTCAGAGGTATTCAGGCTGGCCAATCAGGGACACAGCGCTTTCAACCCTGTGCATTTTAGGAAGAGAGTGAAATCTGGAGCTACAAAAATGTAGGGTATGTGGAAAATAATGTGTTATACTCATTGTATTATACCAAATAGACAAAATAACGTTTTTTTTTTCAATGTAATAGGTGCATTTTAAGAAAAAAAACAATGGCACTGATATATTTTAAGATACAAGGTGTTTTTAAATTAAGGCAGTTTAAACATGGCTTTTTTGGGACTAGCATAAACCCTGTCCCTATATCTTGCATTAAAAATCCTGCAATAAGATGTCATGGTACCATAGTACAGTGATGCCATCAGATACTTTTACCATGGTACTAAATAAATCATGGAACTTAATTACTTCCATAACCTATGTTAGGGCTGGGCGATACTGACATTCATTTAAATACCAGTAATTTTTGGATTAATATCAGTGTACAATAAATGTTAAGTGGGATAAATGTTTTCATGCAACTCAAAGCATGTCCCATTTACGTTTATTAAAACGGTGTATGATGAAAATAAAATTCAAAGACATGGTTTTCCTCCTTGTTTGAAAATATACAGCTAGTTAGAAAGCTTGCGTCTGACCTCAGTGTACATTTTTGGTAGAGTATCTGTTGCAAAAAAGGAGAGTCATATCAGTGCATACCGATATAGATGGCATTGTCTCATCCTGTATTCCTCTGGGAAAAATTGAGGGAATCAAAATCAGGACAATCCAAATCCCAGGATGAAAAGTTGTAGAATGCAGAACAGGAACTAAACCGATTGCTCCTTTAAATCCTTAGATTATGAAGACTAAATGATCTGTTTTTGTAACTTCATGAAATCTTTTAATCTCACTACTACTTTGCTTCTAACACAAAGTTTTAAGCTCATCTCCTTAGATTAGAAATGTTCAGTTCTGTGCTATTCTCAGGACACTTGCCAGCTGAGAATTCGACAGGCCATAGCTTAAGTTCAGCCAAACACTTAGCTGCATTTATCACTGATGGTCCTCTTCCAAATGTAAGCAGACTTGTCACAACATAAGGCTCCCTGCTGCAATAAAACAGATTTACAGCAGGTGGAATATGGGTAACAGAGCAAGCTTTAAACCAAGCCATTTGCAAAGATACAGTGACTATGGTAACACAAATGATAGGGGTGTTTTAAAATAAATTGACGCGATATAAAAAATTTTTTTAAACTGACCCACAGTTATGACTTTCTAGTAAGTAAACGGACCATTACACTTCACAGTCGTAGTAATGATGCCTTAAACAGCCAATTATCTTGTGAAAGAAGAATAAAGCCTGGTTTTCTCCATCTGTGCACACTCTAAAAAAACAAACGGTGCTATATAGCACCAAAACAATTGCTTTGGATCGTAACGATAGAAGAACCATTTTAGTGCCATATAGCACCGGTGAAGCACCAGTGAAGCACCAGTGAAGCACCAGTGAAGCACCAGTGTAGAACCATATAGGGGCCATATAGCACCACATATGGTTCTACATAGCACTATATGGTTCTACACAGGTGCTTCACTGGTGCTTCACTGGTTCTTCACCGGTGCTATATGGCACTAAAAATGGTTCTTCTATCGTTACGATCCAAAGCAACTGTTTTGGTGCTATATAGCACCGTTTGTTTTTTAGAGTGCATACAAATCCCAGATTAATTGGGTAAATATGTTTCTATGGTCTAACCACCAGTCCTTTGTTCTCATACTGTGCTATCTTTCACAATCCATTAAATGTCATTAGACAGAATCCTTTATGCAGAAGAAGATTACGTTTTAAATGCAAATATACATATTTTCAAGTTTAAAAGAATGACTCGCATGAGATTCACATGATGTGGCACACAAGAGTCCTGTTCATGCAGTTTTCTAGCAAAATGTTTTCCGCTACAATCTTCGAACTATATTAATTTTCATAAATAAATAAATAAAATCATTTAAAATATATTATATATAACAGGTGATGGTCCTTATGGATGAAAAATATGCCCGTTAAATATACTACAGAGTGTGCCTTTCAAACCACAAACAAACATTTCCTCCAAATATTGGATTTTCTGTTTCATATTTAAACTAAATAAAAAGCTAAATACAAAGTCAAAGCAAAGATGTGATCAGAGGCGTCCTCACGCGGGGCGATGCGAATGATGTGAATTGGCTTGCTCGATTTCCGCGAAAACACGCGCTATTCGCCTCACACGCACCATCGCGCAAGTTGAAAATATTCAACTCAAATAAAAAATTTGCATGACACAAAGTTAAAAGCCGCGAGTAATCTAGAGTGAGCCAAGCGATACTATGCGTTTGGTGTGTGAGCAGCACTATGGGGCATACACACCAAACGCGAGTTCAACGATTTGCACGAGTATGTAAAATACATAGTCAATGCAAAGACGCGATCAGACGCGTTATTTGCATCGCGCGAGGACTGCAAACACACTAAATTCGCTATCAAAACATCCTTATGGGGCAAACACACCAAACGTGAGTTCAACGATTTGCGCGAGTGGATAACATACAAAGTCAATGCAAAGACCCCATCAGACTGGCCATGCACGGGGCGATGGGAATGGCGCGAATTGGGCGGCGCGTTTGCTGCGTCATCGTCCAAGTTGAAAATTTTCAGTCGAGCAAAAAATTTGCATGACATGAAGTTAAATCCTGCGAGTAATTTAGAGCGAGCAACGCGATGCACCACATTTGGTGTGTACGTAGCATTAGTCTTAATGGAGAACGTTTTGTAGTATGAAATCTGGACTTTTCCCATTAAAATTAATAAAGTTTGCTTGTGTAATGCAGATATGGTCCAAATGTAACTCTTTAAATTCAACCAACCATGGTATTTTTGCCTTAAAAAATCATTATGACATATGAACGCACCTGCCAAAGTGGCTTGTGACTATAAAATTCAAATAAACATGCTGCACCTGCATGAGGCTGTGGCTGGTTGTAAATTTTGGGCCCTGAGTGACTGCAGAGTTCACCTACATGAATTGTGCGATGGCAGTCTTGGGTTTCCTGCTGTGCTGTTGTGTAAGGTCACAGGTGAGCTGTAGATCAGACCTGGATTTTGTTTAAGAGACCCTTAAGGTGCTATTTCCTAGATCAAAAGAAAGGCATACAGTACACAAAAGCTCTGTGTCATGTCAGATGTATTGCTAGTGACTGTAAAAGCACCAGAGGTTTTGCTGCACACCCTCCACTGTGTCATTCATGCATCACCCAATGGAAATGCAATAGCGCATTCCTGCATGAAGTAGGATTTTTTGCTCTATGCTAAACTACACCCCTCATATGCACTGCTATCTAAAGCTGTGATACAATCATGCAACATTATTACAAAACAATGACCCTGAGCGAATAGATAATGAGTCGCCTACTGTAGAATTGTTAGGCTCCATACAAATGTAAATAAATAAAAATGGTCAAAATATGTACCCAACAGCCCTTAAAACTGCCCCTATATGTATCATTTTGTAATATGTACCATCTTTTGTGCCCACTGCAATAAGACTGTACAATGTATGCATTATGTGCAGAGGCAGCATTGACTTCTGGTGAACTATGGCATATGCAACCACAACCAAACCCATCTATCTATCTATCTATCTATCTATCTATCTATCTATCTATCTATCTATCTATCTATCTATCTATCTATCTATCTATCTATCTATCTATCTATCTATCTATCTATCTATCTATCTATCTAGGTGCAAAGCCGTACTATTTAGAAAGGTACAGCCAAAGTGACAGCCGGGGTACATTTGACCTTTTTTCTGACGGTGTATCATAAATACTAAATTACTTATTCCATCACTGTTGTAGAAATTAATAAGGCATGAGAAAAAGGGGAAACCAATAATAAATGGCTCTAAAAACAAGACAAGAAACATGCACAATCTTATCTAGTTATAGTCATTGATCTTAGTCGTTTTGTCACCTCACAATTCATGTTGTGACATAAAAACACCACACTGAGCCCTATAAACACCAATCCAGTTAAAGAACTGCCACTCTCGTTTTCAAGCATATAGATGCGTATGAACAAGCCTTGTGCATGACCCAGACTGCATTATCAGCTCAGACTAAAAACAGCACAGATCAGATTAGGACACAGGGACACTGTTGAAAGGTCAGGCACTGGAATGTTTTTACTGAACAGGGTCGGGCTATGTAATATTTTACAGCAAGCAGTGTTAGTTCAAAAATCATGCACCCCGCCTTTAAAATTAATTAAATTAATTTTCGCTTCAGTTTTTATAAACTGGGTAAGAGTTTCTAGTGGATAATATCAGAATTACAGATACGGTAAAAACTCCTCAGGAAAGCGTCATTCACTGTCAGAAATAAAGGTACAAAACTGTACCTATTCTGTCATTGGGGCTGTACCCTTTCAAAAAGTCCAGCTTTGCACCTAAGGATTTCATTTTAGTACCTCAGAGGTACATACTGGGACCAAAGAGATCTTATTAGTAACTCAAAAATGCATATTACACTGTATCTTTACCTAATGCTCCATACAATTACCTTCTTAAAGGATGCTGCCCCACTGACAGCTAGGGTACATATTTTGACTTTTTTCTAACAATGTAGGTCCTTAAGGTACGGTAATCTACCCAAAATTGTATTCTGTTTTGTATTGCTGTAAAGGTACCAAACAGAAACTTAGGGTACAGCCCCAGTGACAGAAAAGGTACAGTTTTGTACCTTTATTTCTAACAGTGTTGGCAGGGAAATGTTTTCTCTTAATTGACAAGATAAAACGTCAATGGTGGGGAAAGAGTTAAAATAAAGCAATAAACCCCAAGAAGCAGTGGGTTACCAATGTATTTTATAACAGCTAAGGGGCGTTGTTAAAACCCCCTTAGCTGTTATAAAATGCACTGTAACCCCACAGCTTCGAGGGGTTTATTGCGTTTATAAAAAGGTAACTTCATATGCATAACGTTAGCGAGATTTTATAAACTAAAACACAAATAAGTTGTAATTATATTAGTACAAATATTACTCTTCCGCCAAACAAAGTAGTTCCTCAGAATCAAGTGTGACTGAAACAGAGCGCAGTTCCCAATCCCAACCAACACAGATGCAGCAAAGACACAATGAAAATATGATTTAAGACTGTGGTGTTTATTTTATAAACCAACATCATCTAATTTAATTTATACATTAACATTTATATTGTGCAACTGTTAAAGTGATGATCAAATATACTTGGAAGCATGCTGAACTCTTTCCCCGTAAGCGTTTTTTTTTTTTTTAGTTGCCACATCTTCTTTAAATAAACATAAAATATCAAATGAAAGAACAGACCATCCGCTTTCAAACAAAAAAAAAAAAACATTTCATCCTACCTTCATTTGTTCTCTTATCACCTCTCAAATTTTTTAGCTAAAAGCGGAGATAATTCAATTTTTGTGAAGAACTTTATGTAAGAGATCAGATTCAAAGCCATCAAAACTTACACGCTGTGTTTTCAGTGTTGCATCAGTGAATGCATCAGTGTTTAAGTTGGGTAAGATCGCTACCCAGTGGATAATAGCACGCGTATGAACTTGAGTTAGAAACTCCTCAGACGTTTTCTCTTTATCGACGAGATGACTCAACAATATTTATTGACATTTATCTGGATATCGCCATTAATTGTGCAATTGTAGACAAAATAAAAATATGATGAAAGACTGTGGTGTTTATTTTCATAAATCAGTACGCAGCAACAGTAGCGCAGTGATACTTATGTAATGTGGTCTGAACCATGAGGTTACCAGTTTATTTTATCACGGCTTAGAACGCGTTTCAACCAATCAGAATGAAGAACCAGAACTGCCCGTTTTATAAGCTACAATAGTCAACCACTGACATGGACACACAAATTAGCTCTGACCCATTTACTCTATATCCAGTATAAACCCACAGAGACGATACAGAAATGGACACAAATATTTATAACTGCATCAGCAAAGAGAGACGTCCTCCTCACCATTTTCCCCTTTTATCAGCTTAACTAAGCCTGTCCACCTGGATCACTAAGATCTCCCCCACACCTTAGACTGTAACGGTAAAGACATGATCTCCATCCCAGGGGAAGCCTCTCTAACACACACTGTTCACTCAACCTGTGCTTCATTAGTTAAGAGAGCAAATAGCAGTCAACGTTTAGTGCTAAAAATGCAAGTGGACAGGATAACTACAGAGGTTAGCCGGTGTGATCAGGGGATTATGGGCCTGTTCTCACCAAGTAAGGTAAGTAAGTGATAACTTTATTAGCTTCCACACCAAAGGACAATTTACTGTGAGTAATGTTCTGCTGAGCAACGCTTCATAGCACTGCATGAAGCCATACCAACTGATACATTTACTTTATTACACTAGGATTGCAGCTCAGATACAATTCCTACCTATATACTCCGAACTGCAGAATTCATGTGAAATATGAAATATTTTGCTTCTTCGTGAAAATCCAGCTAAATAAAATCACTGAAACAAACATTCATTTCATTTCATGGTTTCATGACTCGGGTGACAGATCCAGTGCATTTTTTCAGTCTTATTCAAAAGACCCTTCCACAATATAAATAGTGTACGGCTGTACGCAGCTCCTTCCAAGGTGCAGATTTAAATGATGTGGCTATACTGTACTGTATGAGATGATGGCCGGCCCTTGTGCTCGGAAGATGACATGCAGTTTGGTGTGGAGCTGTCATTGGGCTTTCAAAGAGGAGGTGAAGGGAAGGGCAGCCAGAGGGGGGAATGATAAATAGATGGAGGAGTCTATTTTCCCATAATCCCCTCTGTGACACCAAGACCCTTTTTGAATCATAACAAAGAGCAGGTCATATATTGACAGATCAGGATAAAGATGAGATACAATAATTAGAAAACTGACAATAAATAACCCTGTCTTATCTAAAAAAAAGCTAATAGATGTAGTCAGGGGAGATGTTTGTCATGGCCTAAGCTACACTGAGAAAAAAAGTTAAGGGCTACTGTAGAAACATGCCGACTATTAAAGGATTAGTCTATTTTCTTAAAAAAAAAATCCATATAATTTACTCAACACCATGTCAAGCAAAATGTTGATGTCTTTCTTTGTTCAGTCGAGAAGAAATTATGTTTTTTGAGGAAAACATTCCAGGATTTTTTCAAAGTACACTAAATGAGTCCAAACTAGGCATAAGGCTCTTATCTAGCGAAACAATTGTCATTTTTGTCAAGAAAAAAAAAATGCACTTTTAAACGCACATTTGCGGACCATTTTAAACAATAAACTTACACAACGACATTAATTAGTATCATTTGACATACAACAAAGTCAAAACGGTCCTCTTTCTCCACACTTGTAAACACTGGGGCGGAGTTTGCCATACGTTATCTGTGACCTCTTGACGTGATGACGTTGTACTTGAGGTCGCACTGGCGCATCACAAAACTGGAGGAAGCCAAGGTTTTTGGTTTAAAAGTGCAGATTTTTTATTTTTCTTGCCAAAAATGACAATTGTTTCACTAGATAAGACTCTTAAGTCCTTTGAAACTGCTATTTTAATCTTCATTAAAACTGTTAAGTGTTGGGGTCCATTAAAGTCCATTAAAATTAGAAAAATCCTGGAATGTTTTTCTCAAAAAACGTACTTTCTTCTCGACTGAACAAAGAAAGACATCAACATTTTGGACGACATGGTGGTGAGTAAATTATCTGGAAAATTAACTAATCCTTAAGGGGACCCGTGGTGTATGTAGATCAGAACAGCTCATTCTATGGTAATAAAAACACCACTGATAATATAGATATGTATATTATATTGCATTGCTGTCAAGAAATCCTTCTAAAAGTTACACAATGCAATTAAACGAAGAAAACTTTGTTTCTAGCGAGCGAGGAAAGACTATCAATAACTAGTACTCAAACAGATCCCTCACCTTTCAATGTTTCATTTGTGCAATTCAAAGCGATAACAAGCAGAAAACACACACAGCTACACCATGCATAAATAACTGCAGACTGTAAGGAAACCCATTATCAATAAATAGGGTTCCACAATGCACACTTTCAACCAGAACTTCATTCAAACATCTTCCTCTAGCATATCCGAATCACAGGAAAGCCATCAACACCATCAATCAATACATGCGTGCATGCATAACAACGGCATTATTTAGTATATATACTGTATCTGTATAGCAGCTAAAACACAGCTGGTTTCTCGATCTGGAGAAGGACAGCAGATACACACCTGTGTGGCAAACTGTAGTAAGGCTGCCCAGTTTGCGGGCTGTGCTCAGAATAACTCGTCCGGTTCCACATTCTTGCCGCAGGTCCTCTGCTGCTGCTCTTACTGCTGCAGACAAGCACTGCCCAGCTCACGAGTTTCATTTAAACGGCCTTCCCGCTCTCGGGATCTCCCACTGTTTGAGAGATGCAGGGGGTGGGGACTGTGTACGTACTTACATAAACACAACAACAGCTTGCCCAAATGGGATTGCGACACTGCTTTCACATACTGTACTGTATTTATCACCAACCAAATGATGCGAGTCTCTGCTGTGCTGTCAAATTATTGCTCTATGCCTTCCGCATTCAGAGCATGAGACACCATCACGGATGGGGGTGATCATGATGCAGTGTAAAGTGGGAACGGGAAAGAGAGAGATTTAAGGGAATTAGATGAAATGAGACGCAGGGTTGACGCAGGAGGAGGATAACGGGAGGGAAGAGACGAAGAGAAGAGAACAGATTCAAAGAGAAGGAGAAAGAATCTTTAAAGAATAGTAAGCACCTTTGAAGGCTGCAGCGAAGAGTAATTGGCAGAGCTCCAACTGGCGAGATCGTGGGCCGTGCGAATGGCTGCTATCAGCTAATGAAAGCTACGGATGCATGTGAAGGATGAGTCTGGTGCCTTCAGGTACACCAGAGGGGTGACCAGTACTGGCTCGCTTTTCTGCATGCTAGACACAATCCCCCAATGAGGAAACCCTCAACCCCAGCCTCTGTGCTGCTGTAACAGCCTCGATGAGAGCTAATGAGCATCTTTAAATATGGAGTGTGACCACCTGCTACAGTGGGGTCCAAAGTTTTAAAAATGTAGGATTTGAAAACTAATTTTAATATTGTGTGATGTCTATAGACTGTTTTTTTTCTTTTTTAGACTTATCGCTTAACTTTCTTTGATCTTTAGGGATCAAGCCCAGAATGGGCGAAGAGCCCTATTGTATCCGTTAGTTTTCTTATTATTCTTCCGTCTTCTTCTTCCGCCACTGCGGTCTATGGCAGCCCATAGCAGCATACATAGGAAAGTTATGAAATTTGGCACACTTTTAAAGGACGTCCAAAAAGTCTCCACAGCAAATTTGGAGTCTATCTCAAACCCACTAGCTCCACCAACAGTCCAAAGTTGCACTTATGCTTTTGCTTATAACTTTTGACCCGTAAGTCCTAAAAACAAAATTCTTGTTTCCTCTGATTCTTTGGCTCAAGACGATTCGATTAGACCCTATGACGTCATTTTCCGTTATGAAAATTTTTCTGCCAAAACTAAAAGGGACTTTTGCGAACTTGTCCTATAGCTTTTCCCCGATTGCCACGAAAATTGCCATGTACCATCTAGAGACACTCACGGCAAAAAGTTATTAAAAGAATTTCGATAAACCAATCTGTTGTCCTATAGCGCGTCAACAAATTTAACGTAAAGCGCAAAAAAACAGGTTTTAGTCTGTATCTTCGACAATCTTATGTCTATTGACGCGAAACTTGGTAGTTGTGATGCCAGTCAAGATCTGAGGGGGCATGCAGAGTTTGTCACAGCGCCACCTAGTGGTCAGACAAATGTTGTACATGCTTATAACTTTGGCTATAAAATCAACGTATTTTCACGGGACTTGATTTTTTGTAGTCCTGAATAGTTGCCGAGTCCAACGGTCCCAAAAATACCAGAATTTGCCTTATGGTTAACCCTGCGCATCAAAAAAAGTACTTAACAAACACACGCGAATATCTCCGCGAGCATTATTCCGATCGACTCGAAAACACCATAGAAAGAACATTACATTACCTTCTGAACAAAAAACTCTATTGACGTTATATTAAAATTTCCATCAGAAATGGCCCAAAAATTACAAAAAATTTAAAAAATTACCTACAAATTTTGTGTTTTTTAAACATAAATAGTTATAACTCCGCAATGGAAAGAGATTTTTCCACCATATTTGATACACTGATGTACGACCACAGTCTGAGCCTACACAAAAAAATTGTATGCTTGCACCACTAGTTGGCCTTATAATTGAACAAAACCTTTGAAATCAAGCAACCTTATGGTCATACAACTGTTTCTTCACTAAACTAAAGTCTATAGTCATAAAACTAACTAGATGCAACACAGTTACGACCTAAGGTTGCATGCACAATTTTGGCATTGCGCCACCTAGTGGTTTTGAGATAGAAATATGGTATTTTTGACTAACATTATTGTTACAGCACAACTAAAACCTTGAGTCTTCATGAACTAATCCTTTAATGGCTTGGAGTATTTTTTCATTAGTTCATGCCAATTCACTCCCTAACAACCAATGAGAATACCTTATGAACTGTTTGTGCAAGAGCTATTTCTCTGCATCAGAACATCGTAGAGACACGAGGGTGGGCTCTTTTGACTCATTAACACCACTGTAACATTTTGTGAGCCGAGTTTTGCCACTGCAAGCACCACTCACGTTTCCTTCAGTGTTCTAATTGCCAATGCTCCTCAAGAAGAGAGGGAGATATTTCACTGAATGAGAACACAGCTTTTTTGCTGATAACTGTTATAATATTTTGTCTGAAATCAAAAGATTTTCCTAGGTTCTTTTAACCGCTCATCCGAACTCAACTTTACTTTCTTCTGTGCCTTTTTTGGCTTGCAGCTATATTTTAATTTTATTATTATTATGATTAGTATCCTTCTTATCTCTGTCTTTTTATGCATTTCTGTACAGCACTTTGGTCAGCCTGTGTGCTGTTTTAAATGTGCTCTATAAATCAATAAACTTGAAACTTGAACTTGAAACTTAGGATAGGATGATTTTGGGCCGATACACAACTATTTGAAAATCTGGAATCTGAGGTTGCAAAAATATCAAAATATTGAGAAAATCGCCTTTAAAGTTATCCAAATGACATCCTTAGCAACACATATTACTAATGATAAATAAAGTTTTGATAAATTTACAAAATATCTTTGAATATGATACATAATATCCCTAATGATTTTTGATGTAATAAAATCATTAATTTTGACCAATGTATTTTTGTCTTTTGGTACAAATATACCCATGCTTCTTAAGACACTAAAATATGCTGATAATATATAAGACAGTAAAATGCCAAATAAAGAAGCATTTTACTAGTGATCTCTGACTTTGGGAGTGTGTGACATTTTAAATGCTAGATTGGCAAAGGGCAGATAAGTGGGATTGAATTATGATGGATGCTTAATCAGATATATGCCAAATCCATGTGCAAGATAGTTATTAAAATCAAACATTACATATGCATTACATATGCAGATCACTACACCCATTACTGGCCTGTAGCCAAAGGGGACCTTCAGCAATGAGCCTCCTCCATATCTGAACTTCACATAAACCCTCCAATTACAAAACATTAAACAGCAAATAGAGAACGGTTGTGCTGCATTTCCAACCACAATTATACAACATTAAAACATATTTAAAATATGCCCCAAAATGTATACTTTCATGAAATATAATTAAATTTATCTTTCCGGATGTTTTATGCACCGGAAATGAATAGTATTTCTGAAAATATTTATTCTTCCAAATCACTAAACCAGCCTTGACATCTGATATCTGTCAGGGTCTGATAGCTTTAGATGCATACGTTTCAATGTAATACGGAAACAGAAATCAGAAATCAGAAAGATTGCCCCTTTAATGAGCTGGCTTCATAATGCAACCTCTTTATTACCTTGTGTCATCATCTCACACAAAACAGTCAAAAAAACCCGATGTCAACTTGATTTAACAGATAATTGCCAGAATAAATTAAATTAACACAAACTGTTTCGCCTTCATGTTGTTTAAAACAGACCTTCACCTCTGTGATGTTTCAGCTGGTAAGCAGCAGAAAACGGATGGATGTCACATCCTTGGCCAGCATATTTGCTTCTTTTGATACATAAAAAAACTGTCAGTGCAAAAAATTGATTATGCAGGTCTGATGGCAGATGGGTGGCAATATTCTGCTCAAAGCCATTGACGATGTGGGAGATGTTCAAAACATACAAGGTAACAGTGATTATTACTAAATCTTTGCATTTTTAAATCTAAAGATGGTAAACTGGAGCCATTACAGGGTTAAAATGGGTAGAAAGTCCTTAACCTTAGGGTTCAAACTTTGGCATGCGGTTTTTAAAGCATGCAGTGTTACTGCACAAAAACATTGAAACTAAGAAAGCTATAACAACAGATTGAGCAAAGATATTTCTCTGTTTAACAATGTCATTTTAAAAGACCCAAATAAAATCCAGAAACCAAACAAACCTGAGTACAGTGCTGTATCTTATTCAATACACAAAGAGTATAGCATTGAAAAAGAAGCAGTGTTGTTTATAAAGCAAAACGCAGCTTCATTATTGCTCAATTTTACACTTCTTCAAAGAAAGAGCATTGTGCAATCCTACGTTCTCCAAAAGGTGCGAAATAAACAGATAATGGCTCTTTAAAAAAGTTATATGACACATGAACCATTATAACAGGCTTGTGTTTTATAGCATTCCTTTGAAATTGTAGTCAAAGCCACTACATAAACACACGTTTATTGGCTAACCAGTTAAACTATGGTAGTATTAGGAATAACAATAAAATAATATGACTTCCAACATCTTTAGATCATCTTTGAAAAAACTATCTTAGTCATTTAGCAATTAATGATCCTTCAATAAACATGATCTGCTGAGTCGGCTTATGTACTGTCAATAAAACTGTTCAGAGTATGTGTCTAAATCAGACAGCTTTGCAGATGGTACTCACCACTTAATTAGCCTTGAAGACCCAATGAAGCACCAAAAAGAGATTCAAACTATTTCCAAGCAGTTTCTCCACCTCATAAAGGTAAGAATATCTGATTTTATCCACAATCTGTTATTTCTTTCATTAGGTATCTTCAGAGATGTGCTCTAAAACTCCAACAAGATTAATAATTCTGAACCTCACTACGCAAACAAACGTGCTAACATGAAGGTATGCCAGTCTCACATACCAACAATACAGCGGTGCTAATTGCTCGTATGACCTCTGTTTGCTCTGCCCAACCGCTTCCCACACCTCTGGCAGCCTGTCTGTAGAGAGTGTGGTGGAGTTACATCGGTGAAATTAATGCTAGATCAGCCCGAAATGAGCCGCCCACTGTCATCCAGACTCAGGCCGTCAGCAGCTTCCCCATCTCCTGTGAGTCTCTAAAGGATAGGGGTAAGCGAGAAGGGGTCTGATCCCTAAAGTGAGTCAGAAAGAAGGGTCTGACCATAAGCCCCATCCCCAGCTCTCAGATTACACCTGCTTTAGGGTTATCCCCAGCGGGTCGCCTCAAATCAGCAGTAACTGATGAGCTTGCTCTCCGGATGCAACCGGAACCTTCCTGTTCTGTGTATTAGAACAGAGAGATGCTCTTTATATGACCACACAACAAGTCATGCCATGAAAAGACTTGCCAGATATACAGTGGTGGCCAAAATTATTAGGTCATATAAACAATATGAAACACGTATGAGCAAAGAAAAATATTATCTGAGATTAGTTTTTAATAACACTTAAACATGGGCTAACTATACGCTGAATTCATTCAATTGGATAAAATTTAAATGTGACCACAGCAGAGATGAAACCTATAACCTGTCTGATTGATTCCCAAATAAGAGACAATTCATTCAAAAGAAACACATCCCTCTCCATGACCACATGTGACCCATAAAAGTAAAAGATTCAACAGCATTCCCTGGTGGTTGTCCTGAGCACCGCACAACTGTATTCAACACTGCAGCTCTCATGTCGCTCCGGACCAGCAGAGGAACATCGAGTCTGACAGAGATAACTTCATCCTTTCAAGGTAGATATTTCATTTGGGCTTTAATGTGGATGAGGTCGGTAACTGTAAACAGCGATCTAGCGATTGGTCCTGGCAGACTGATTCAACAATGTATGTGTTGGTTAATGCTGCTGGACCTTAGGAAGCTCAAGACATAGATCACCTGGCTATAATTAGACACATAATAAAGTGAAGCAATCAATGCCGTCATTAAAGCATGTCCTTGTATTCAGAACGGTAAGCCTGGCTAATGTAGAAGGAACTGAATTACATTTTAATACCTCCTCTGTTGAAAATTGTATTTTAAAACCATACATTAAAAAAATATAATGATAAATAGGTTTTCCCCAAAAGTGTGAAGGTGAAAAAAACTCTATCATAGATTTAAAGGACAAGTTCGGTATTTTAGACTTAAAGCCCTGTTTTCAGATTGTTTATGGTGAAATAGAATGGTTTTGACTGAAATTTCGACATATGCGGCTGCCCCGAGAATTTTGGGGGGTTTGTGTTTCACCTCCCACCTTTACAATGGGTTTAATGGTGCACTGGAACAATCCTTCCTAAAATGCATTAAACTTTCGTTTACAAAGACGTGAAACTCACCGAGTGGTCAGGGGTGTTCACTGGTATGCTCACACAAAAATCGCTGCAAAATACACATTCCAACAGGTTTTATCGTAGTTTTTGCCAACTCCATTGACTTGTATTAGTTGTGCTATGAGGTACGGTATTACTCCGCGCCGGAAACTTTGTTTCTATTCTTGCAATTGGCAATGGCGGATAAGCGCCACCAACTGGGCTGGAGTGTTTATTATTCAAGTTCTAAGCGGAAGAATGTACGGGTGTGAGGCGTTTGGAAAAATAGGTCCACAAGTTAACAACGAATGATAAAACACCTGTTGGAAAGCATCTTTTGCAGCGATTTTTGTGTGAGCATACCAGTGAACACCCCTGACCACTCGGTGAGTTTCACGTCTTTGTAAACGAAAGTTTAATGCATTTTAGGAAGGATTGTTCCAGTGCACCATTAAACCCATTGTAGAGGTGTGAGATGAAACACAAACACGCGAAAATTCTCAGGGCAGCCGCAAATGTCGAAATTTCAGTCAAAACCATTCTATTTTGCCATAAACAATCTGAAAACAGGGCTTTAAGTCTAAAATACCGAACTTGTCCTTTAATAATATCTATCTGACAAAATATCATTTGTTAGTGGTACTTGCACAGGTATCTTTTACTCAGTGGCGAGGCTACATAAGGGTGGTGCTGGCCCACTCAGATTGATTGCTGGCCCACCCAGTCAGAATAAACACAACATATTTTTGTGGAAAAGCAGAAGAAATCACGCATAAATTATAATCATTTCTTTAATAATAATTGCTCAAAACACGCATCATTCATAATAACTGTTTACACAGAAGGTTTTTCATTTGCAACAGCATGTACTTCTAAACCATGTGTCTCAAGCCATTTTAAACTATTTGACCTCAATAAAAAGTTAAAGGGAACCGTTTGCTGTGCACACAGACGCACACACATACTCAAATGGAGACAAAAACTCAATGTGCTTGACAATGTCACATACACGCTACGCTAAATTATCTCGAAATACTACAGTCTTGGCAAGTATTTTTATAAAAGTGAACTCAAATCAGATGTGTGTGAATCCGTGATTATTCAGTCTTAAACTGGCAGTACCCTCAAGAAATCTGCTATGTTTGTGTCATCGACATCGTATTATTTAAACAACAAGAGACAAAAGGAAAATCACTTATGTAGCTATAAAAAAAATGTATTGTATTTAATTTATAGAATGAAGAAGATCCAAAAATGATTCAATCCATGACTTAAAAAACATAATGTTAACTGTTTAACAACTGGGTCTACTATATTGTAAAAGTATGTAATTTAAGAGTAGGCATTGAGGTCCGCCCTATTTTACCAAGGTCCACTCAGTTTAAAATCTCTGGCCTCACCACTGCTTTAACTGCTGCTCATTTCTAGTGTTACAGTTCTCAATAAAATCCCATACACTTAGTAAATGAACCATATGGGCCATCATGGATACTTGGGACACTTTTTGCTTTGCCAAATAAATAATCACCCAGCAACCACCCACAACACAAGAGCAACCACTTGGCGCTTTTCCATTGCATAGTAGTAGTAGTCCATGTCACATTAGTCAGTTAGAATGTGTTGAAGCATCAAAAAAATTCATTTTGGTCCAAAAATAACAAAAATTAAGACTTTATTCAGTAATGTCTTCTCTTCCGGTTCTATTGTGAAGCGCATGCGCGAGACTAAAGTCACGTGACTGCAGAGACGTGGATGACGTACGACGCGGGTGACTTGTTATCTGGTGCACCCCAGCTGTTTTGTTTTTGTGCGCCAAAGCTTTGTTTACAGTCTGAGGGAGACGCACGCTGTAAGTTTAAAAAAAAGGATAACTGAGGATAACACGTCAGTCGCGTTACTGCAGTCACGTGACTTAATCTCGCGTATGCACTTCACAACTAGTTGTGCAGTGGTTATAGATTGTGTGTGTGTGTGTAGCTGGGGCGCATGCGTGTATCCGCATGTGCACATTGATGGATATCGGTCTTGTACATAAGAGAATCATACAAAATCATACAAAAGTGTAAACGATGATCAGATATACAGTTTTTAACAAACGTGCGTGTTTCTGGGCGCCAAATTCTTTTTCCGCCGGCACATGCTCATCACAGCGTCAAGCAATGCTTAGGTTACTTAGCAACGAAAGATGCTCTAAAGCGCCCACACACTTTGAAGAGGAGGAAAGCAGCGCAGTCACGTTTTCCATGTGGTTTTAGACGCAGAACAGAGGTTTCTCAATCCGAAGGCTGCAGCCTCTAGAGGTCGCATATGCAGGCTGTATATGTCATCAAGCCTGGTTTATTATTTCAAGACAGTCAACTTTATAATTGTTAATGTTATGAAATAAGACAGTCTTGATGACGTATGCAGCTTGCAAATGCGACCTCCAGAGGATACAGTCTTCGGATTGAGAAACGACCAATATCTTGCCTCATTGTTTCGCCCCCAAGCCAGCGGGTCATCACTGATATCAATTGCCTTCCCTTGCAAATAGCGCATTAACTCTGTGTCTGCTGGCTGTTTGCGTTAACACCTGAAGACAGTGCCGGTCTTTCCTATACGCAAAGTACGCAATTTGCATAGGGCCCCGCACCACTAGAGGGCCCCCTTGATCTCAGAATTATTTAAAACCATTATATCAAAGAAAAATTATTATTATGTTTAATGAAAACAAGACGCTATAATTTAAATAATTTGCAAACTTCCGAATTTGTGCGGGTTTTTAAAAATACTTAATGATTTCTTAAATCACTGATATGTACTCGGACAACATGCAGGCAGTTTCTCAATCCGAAGGCTGCAGCCTTCAGAGGTCACATTTGTAGGCTGCATATGCGTCATAAAAACGTATTTTAGAATATTAACAATTATAATGTTGACTATTATTCTTAGTTAATGGTTAATTGTTATATTATGCTTATGACTTGCAAATGAAATGCTTATTTAACTTAAATAAATCAGGCTTGATGACGTATGCAGCGCGCATATGCGACATGATCCGGAGGTTGCAGCCTTCAAATTTAGAAACGGCCGCGTGCATGACGCAGAAGAGTGATTTGGTAACGATGCGCATATTATATGCCCACCATTGATTTAAAACAAAGACAAAGCTATCCGTCTGGAGCAGAATAAAGGGAAAAAAACGTGAAGCAAGGGAACAAGATAAAGGATTTGCGCGAGCAGATTAAGTCAATGTAAAGACACGCGTCCTAGCATTGGGCCATTCAAATGACGCGAATTGGGTGACGCAATTGCCGCGAAAACACGCGCTTTTTCCTTTGAACTTCAAGAACGCGCTCTCGTGCAGGATAATTTGACGAGAGAGAGAGAGAGAGAGAGAGAGAGAGAGAGAGAGAGAGAGAGAGAGGTAAGAATGGTGCCCACGTCGAGAAAACTTAATAGAAGACTTGAAATTTGTAAAGGATTAAAGTATATGTCACTCGTTTAATTACAGTATGTTAACTGGATAACACTGGATATAACTCATTGTATAGATAATAAAATAATGTATTTTGATTACACAAATCAAACCTAACTATATGATTGTAGCTGCTGACCAGCATAGGGAATCTCTATGGCTAATTTCTAAGACATGTTGCTGATACAGTACTGTGTGTTGTACCTTATCTTGTTAATTGAGTCTTTTTGGGCATCTTATGCCTAGAATTATTCAAGGAGATTGATTCTTTTAACTTCCTTTAAAGTTTGATCAGTTGTGCATAATGACATGTGCAACAAATGGATATAGGGTGTCAAACTCATAGATTTGCAATATTTAAAATCAGACACTATTTTTAAAATATTTGGGGTCAACCTCTGTGACAGCTTTAAAGGGACACTTCACCCATTTGCATTAAGCTTTGTATAGTTAGAACTCCAGTCATGTTTTTGAATGGTCATGCATCATTTCCTCAGTTGCCGCTGAGACTGGAGAAATACAGATTTCAGTGTTGCACATCCTTCTTTCAATGATGTAAAAATCATCATTTTGCATCATTGAAAGAAGGAAGTGCAATGTCTTTGTTGAGGGAATGAGACTACAAACACCCCTTTTCTCTGTAAAATAGGCACCAAATTCTAAATGTATGTTACATTTCGACTACAAATATAACACTTTCAATAAAGATTAATGTTTCTACAGGTGAAATGCTCTTTTAAAGCTGAAACTTATCAAATCCTATCAGAGGTCCAGAATGTCATTGAAACACACCAGTGGCTTTGCTGTCATCAGTATTAAACATGTTACCCCTCGAAGTACCCCTCCCCACAGAGCCCCCCCCCACATAACAAATCCCAATTTAACCCCTGTGTATTAACAGTATGTATTTATATGTAATTTAATTTGATTCATTACATTCATTTAGATCAGGTTAATTTTTTAGTGCTTCTCACAACACATTTTAAATCAAAACAACTTATCAGCAAATACATGTTTCATGTTATAATCAGCAAGTTTATCAGTCAGGGTTTCAAAGTAATGTGCATATGGGAATATTATACAGCTATAAGATAATACACTATGTGGTTAGTTAACAACTAACTAACAGCAACATTGACTGGGTTTTACCCAGATAGCACAGGTACGTCTGTGAGATGTCTGGTAAAGATCTGGAGATCTGGAATACATCTGGTGTGTAAAAACATCTTATAAAGGAAAAGAGCTGGTTTACATACATTCTAAATCAAAAACGTCTTGCAGACATCTTCAATATGTCTATATGACATCTTTTAGGAGACGTCTCACAGACGTATTGCAGATGAGAAAACAATTTAAATAAGACATCTTGCAGATGTAAACGCAGACATCAAATAGACGTCTCCGAGATGTATGTGTGCTATGCTATAAGGGTCTGAATGCACTGACAGAGGGCCCCTCACAAAGCTTTGCTTAGGGCCCCCCAGCATCTAGGACCGGCACTGCCTGAAGACATCTCACTGGGCGAGATTGTACTTTATATTTTTCACAATTTGTGACGTGCACACCACCACAGGGGGCAATTTCCGACCACGGGTTGCACTCCACCACCGTGGTGGTGCGGTGGTATTTAAAACTGTCCCAGCCCTATTCACAACAGACGCGGAAGAGAAGACATTGCTGAATAAAGTCGTAATTTTTGTTATTTTTGGACCAAAATGTATTTTTGATGCTTCAACACATTCTAACTGACCCACTGATGTCCCATTGACTACTTGGAAAATGTTTTTATTATCTTTCTGGACATTTTCAATGAAGAGTCAAGCAATCGGACTAAATATAAAACATCTTAAACTGTGTTCTGAAGATGAACGGGGGTCTTACGAGTTTGGAACACTGATCTATATAAATGACTGGATTTCGCATGACGTCACACTTGTGAAGCCACCGCGCCGCCATGTTGGTATACCCAAACGTTCTATTAAATCAATGGACATTATCAGATTTTAATGATAAAACATCACTTTACTCTTCTTTGTTTTTATATGTGAAGTTACCCTGTACATTATTACAACACAAACGTCCAAAGAATGTAAATAGGTATTTACTAAAAGTTGTACATTTTGCGTTTTAATCAGTTATTATACATTCATCTTTATTACAGTATCAGATCAGCAGACAGACTGCAGCATATTAAGTATTAATGACAATAAACGTGCTCATTCTGAAATCTAAATAAATAATCATGCTTTGTACCGTATGTGCATGCAATAATTTGCTAGTTTTGTAATTATGTTATCTAAACTTACAAGTTACCTAAACTTATTTAGAGAAATAATGCTGACCGTCACAGTGTAGCTGAATGTCAAAAAAAAAAAACTTTATTTATACCAATGTCATTAACAAATGCAACAGACACACTCACCTTAACGTTTTTTTTATAAATACATTATCCTGCCCGATTAAAACATAAACATTGCAAATAACACCAGAATTAACAAATAATTAACGTACACATATCCTAAAAAGTAACCTTGTGTAACTGATACGCTGTAAAGGGGGTAAATTTTGAAGTAGATATTGAATGGAAGTCAATGACGCTCTCTGCTGGTTGGGTATACCAAGATGGCGGCTCGAACTCTGCGTTGGCTTCACCTCACGCTGTTACGTCAAGCGTTCTATGCGCAATCCAGTCATTTATATAGATCAGTGGTTTGGAACGACATGAGGGTAAGTCATTAATGACATTATTTTCATTTTTGGGTGAACTATCCCTTTAAGTTTCATTTAAGCATATATACGGATGTGCGCGTTGCGAATGTGCCGCCAAAACTGCAAGTCTGGAAAAAACTGGTATGGTGCTCCCGATTCTCAACCTGTGGATGTTTTTTTATCAGTGATCTAAAGTGTTTTCACGTCACGTTTTGGTATTAGCTCAGGTCGCTTGGAACCCCAGCCAAGGTGGTACTACGTACTGCACCCAGTGGAAAAGCCCCCAAAAGTAATCTGACCCGACCCAAACCAAACCGTGGGGTACTATGCAATGCAGTGGCAGCCATCCACAACCCCCTACCACTGTTTTGGTGAGTTTTGCAAACGATAATGTAAAGTAAATGAAAATCTAGCTTCAGTCAGCGTTTTTGGTTGAAACAACCCAGGATAGGTTAAATTACAACCCAACGGGTCCCTTTTCGACCAAACACTGGGTTGAAAATAATCAAGCATTTTTAGTGTACAATCTTATTGATCATATCAAACAAATATATTTATGTTTTTAAAAAAACCAACTCTAAACGTACACTCAAAAGCCCAGCCCCTTGGGTTGTAAGTTATTTCAACCCAAAATGCTGATTTTTTTAACCCCTTGTTGGGTCAAATTATTTTCTGAGTTAATTTAACCCAATGACTGGGCTTGTCCCTTTTTGACCCAATGCTGGGTTAAAGCAACACTAAAGAGTTATTGCTCTTTGCTCCCCCTACAGGTTAGAAGCGTAATTGTTCATTAGCACTGTCGTAAATACTGCAGCATAGCTGGCTCTGATTGGATTGTAGGTCTGCCGTAAAGCAAATTTTTTGTAGTTTTCACTCGAACTACAGGACCACTACCCGACGGTTGGAAACTTCTTTAGTGCGGTTTTTAGTGCCATTCACCCTGTTTTGAGTGGATGAACCACTGAAACTTTTTTGGAAACGTTATTTTAAGGTAAAAAAAACTCTTTGGTGTTGCTTTAAGTGTAACAATGAAATCTATGTAAGATGTTCCCTTTCAGTCGGTCACTACGACGTCACGTCGTGACCGACGAATTGGGAACCGCTTCGCGGGTGACCTATCTGCTTCGAGAAACCTTTAAAACGCCAATGAACTTGGCATGCAGATAATTGCATCTGCCGGCGCCGCCCCGCCGCACAGGTATTTAATGAGCGGCAGGTGCAGTTATCAAATCAGCTTTTTAGCTTCGAAAGCTGGCAGACTAACACTGCTCACGAGAAGCTGCTCTTACCTCTCTCGGATAGATCTCTGCGTGCTTAGTTGGTTGGGCGAAGGCACCACAGCGAGGTTCGCGGAGTGTTCCACCTTTGATCTACGTGATCACCTTTTTCACTCTCTTTTATTTGAGTGTGTGCGTTCTCCTCCCTGTGTGCTTCATCAACTACACAGCTAAAAGAGTGATTTCCCCTAAAAGAGCTGCAGTTGAACTTGTGTCTTTTTAAAGACAGCCGTTCACTGCTCACGGGCGTTAAAGCGTCTTTTTAAAGATGTCTTTTCGTCCGTGTTCGACTTCTGGATGCGGCAAGTACATGGGTCCTCGCGATGGACACGATCGCTGTCTCTCATGTCTGGGTCTCCAGCATGCTGAGGCTGCTTTCGTGGGAGGAACATGCTCCGCTTGCGAGAGCCTGACTCTTGCGGATCTGCGGGGTCGTGTGGCGTTTCTCCGGGAACGCCGCCCTCCGTTGCTGATCACCGCTAAGAAGGCGGCTGTGAAGCTACGGAGAGACGACCTCCGCCTCACGGTGCTGAATCGGCAAGCTGGTTCGTCCAGCGGCTCTCAGCCACCGGATCCGCAACCATCTGAGGTTCCGATGGAGACGGAGAGCGCGCGTTCTGCGTCGCTTTCTACCTCTGTCGGACCTCCCGAGGATTCGGTATCGGTCGTAACATCGGAGGGGGGGCCGTCATTTTCGGACGTGGATCCGGATCCTCTCCCTCCTTCGGGAAGGGCTGCGGTTCCCGATCTCGACCCGGAGATGACGGCCATGCTCGCTCGGGCTGCGGAGGCGGTCGGGTTGGAGTGGAGAGCTCCTCCCCCTCCCGTACCGTCCCGCCTAGACGATTGGTACTTTGGGGCTGCACGGGCTTCACAGTCTTCCCCACCAGTGCCTTTCTTTCCCGAGGTGCATGATGAGCTGACTCGGACGTGGAAAACCCTGTTTTCCTCCCGGAACCGTCCGCATCAGCCATCACCCCTCACCTCCCTCGATGGGGGGGCCGCTAAAGGGTATGCCGGTATCCCGACAGTGGAGCGTTCGGTAGCGATGCAGTTGTGTCCTGCCGGCGTCTCCTACTGGAAGGACCGTCCTACCCTTCCCTCACAGGCCTGCAGGCATTCGTCAGCTCTGACGGAGTCTGCATACCGGGCTTGTGGGGAGGCGGCCTCAGCCATACATGCCATGGCTTTGTTGCAGGTCCATCAGGCTAAGGCTCTGAAGGACCTGCACGAGGGAGGTCACGATTCGGCGGTCTTTAAAGACCTACGTGCGGCTACGGATCTGGCGCTACGTGCGACCAAGACCACCGCACAAGCCGTCGTCGTGCTATGTCCACCTTGGTGGTCCAGGAGCGCCACCTCTGGCTGTGCCTTGCAGACATGCGGGATGCCGATAAAACCCGGCTTTTAAATGCCCCGGTGTCCCAGGCCGGCCTGTTCGGCGAGGCGGTGGAAGACTTCGCACAGGTCTCTGCCACCCAGAAACAGACTGAGGCCCTTGCCAACATCATGCCACGTCGGAAGAAACCAACACCTGCCCCGTCGACGTCGGCACCTCAGTCTGCCCCTCGCCGAGGGCGTCCTGCAGCGACGGCCGCCTCCGTTCCTCATCGGGGCCGTCCTAGGAAGCGAGGAACCGGCCGTCAGCAGCCCGCCCTGCCCGCTCAGCCCGCTAAGCCTGGTGGAAAGCATAAATCTAAGCGGCCCTGAGACGGGCGACCTGGAGGTGGAGGGGATCGCTCTTCGGGAGATGGTGAACGCACCACTCCCCCCCCCGGAGGAGGACCGGGTGGGGAATCCTTGGTTTTCTTTAATTTCCGTTCCGCCGGCTTTTCAGCCGGCACCCACAGAACCACAAAAAGAGCGAATTCCTTCCTCCTCCAGGTCTTCAGAGGCAGTTGGGTGTGACGGATGGGCTCATAACCCTACGTCCTCCCTCTCCTCTCTCGCCAGCGGATGTGTCGAGCGCACCGAGACATCTTCATCAGAGTCTTCCCCGCGCAGCCATCCATCAGCGGACTCAGGTGAGTGCTCATTCACACAATACACATATCAACGCAGCCCAAGAGAGCGCGTCATCGAGCACCGCTGTTCCGCTCGCCGCGGGTACTACGATTGTGTCGTTAATTCCCCTCGCTCGGTATCTGGAAGCTTGGCAGCAACTTCCCAGTCCGTCGCGTTGGCTTTTACGCACGATCCGTCTCGGCTATGCGATACAATTCGCCCGGCGACCTCCCAAATTTACGAGCATTCGTTTCACTGTAGTGAAACCCGCAGATGCGCACGTATTACGTGCAGAGATTGCTGTCTTATTGGCGAAAGACGCGATCGAGCCGGTTCCTCCAGCCGAGATGAGGGCAGGTTTTTACAGCCCTTACTTTATTGTACCCAAGAAAAGCGGCGGGTTGCGACCGATCCTGGATCTGCGCGTTCTGAATCGAGCACTTCACAAGATGCCGTTCAAAATGCTTACGCAGAAGAGCATATTTCAATGCATTCGCCCACAGGATTGGTTTGCAGCCATCGACCTGAAGGACGCGTACTTTCATGTCTCAATACTTCCCCGACACAGGCCGTTTCTCCGCTTTGCGTTCGAGGGTCGAGCATATCAGTACAAAGTCTTACCGTTCGGGCTCTCTCTCTCTCCCCGCGTCTTCACGAAAGTCGCAGAGGGGGCTTTGAAGCCCCTCAGAGAGAGCGGTGTTCGCATTTTGGCATATCTCGACGATTGGCTCATTATAGCACAGTCGCGTCAAATGCTTTGCACTCATCTAGATCGGGTGCTCAAACACCTCGCCCGTCTCGGTCTTCAGGTCAACCGAGAAAAGAGCAAACTGTGCCCTACACAGAAGATTTCTTTTCTCGGCATGGAATTGGATTCGGTCAATCTTACAGCACGTCTCACGGAGGCGCGCGTCCAGTCAATTCTGACTTGCTTGAATACGTTCTCGGGCAAGACTGCGGTCCCTCTGAAACAATTTCAGAAACTACTGGGGCATATGGCAGCAGCCGCAGCTGTAACACCGCTCGGTTTGCTGCGTATGAGACCGCTTCAGCATTGGCTTCACGACCGAGTCCCGAGGAGAGCGTGGCTCACCGGCTTTCACCGTGTCACGATCACACCGAAATGCCGTCTCACTTTCACCCCTTGGTCAGACCCAACTTTTCTCAGGGCGGGGGTGCCACTGAGACAGGTCTCCAGACATGCAATAGTATGCACAGATGCCTCCAACACGGGGTGGGGAGCCACGTACGGCGAGCTTGCAGCTTCAGGAGTGTGGACATCACCCCAGCTGCATTGGCACATAAATTGCCGAGAACTGTGGGCTGTATATCTTGCGCTCGTCCGCTTCAGCAGCGAGTTAAGAGGCAAAGATGTGTTAGTTCGCACAGACAACATTGCGACTGTTGCGTATATCAATCGCCAAGGCGGAGTGCGCTCTCGTCACATGTCGCATCTCGCCCGCCATCTCCTCTTTTGGAGTCAGAAGAATCTGAGGTCTCTTCGTGCCATTCATATCCCAGGGTCGCTCAACGCAGCGGCAGACGCGCTTTCTCGAGCAGCGCGCCCCGGCGAGTGGCGACTCCACCCTCAGTCGGTCCAGCTCATTTGGAGACGTTTCGGCAGAGCGCAGATAGATCTGTTTGCATCTCCAGAAACAACCCACTGTCGCCTATTCTATTCACTGAACGAGGGAACACTCGGCGTGGATGCATTGGCACACAGCTGGCCGAGAGGTCTTCGCAAATACGCATTTCCCCCAGTGAGCCTCATTGCGCAGACATTGTGCAAAGTCAGGGAGGACGAGGAGGAAATTATTTTAGTTGCTCCATATTGGGCCACCAGGAGTTGGTTTCCAGAGCTCACTCTCCTCGCGACAGCCCCTCCCTGGAGGATTCCCCTGAAGAGGGACCTTCTGTCTCAAGAAGGGGGCACATTATGGCACCCCCGTCCCGATCTGTGGAACCTCCATGTGTGGTCTCTGGACGGGGCGCGGAGGTTTTAGGTGATTTGCCCCAGGCGGTATCTAACACCATCGCTGCAGCGCGAGCGCCGTCTACGAGACAGGCGTATACGCTGAAATGGAACCTGTTTGTTGTGTGGTGTACCTCTCAACGAGAGGACCCCCGAGAATGCTCGATCAGTATTGTGCTTTCATATCTCCAGCACCGCTTGGAGAAGAGGCTGTCACCATCTACTATTAAAGTAGATATCGCGGCAATATCCGCCCATCACGCACCCATAGACGGTAGATCTGTAGGTCAGCACGATCTGGTCATTAGGTTTTTAAGAGGTGCGCGGAGGCTGAATCCTTCGCGCCCTCCCTCTATTCCTCCGTGGGACTTGTCCATGGTGCTGAAAGCCCTTCAGCACTGCCCTTTCGAGCCTCTGCTGACGGTGAGCGTCAGGTTTCTCACTATGAAAACTTTGACGCTCCTCGCATTGGCTTCTATTAAAAGGGTAGGGGATCTTCATGCATTTTCGGTCAACGATTCGTGCCTTCAGTTCGGGCGGGCTGAATCCAGCGTTACACTGAGACCCCGGCCGGGCTACGTGCCTAAAATTCCCACCACTCCCTTTAGAGATCAGGTGGTGAATTTACAAGTGCTGCCTTCGGAGCCAGACCCAGCCATGGCTTTGTTATGTCCTGTTCGTGCACTACGTGTGTATGTGGATCGTACTCAAAGCTTTCGGACCTCAGAACAGCTCTTTGTCTGCTACGGTGGTCAGCAGAAAGGGAAAGCTGTCACTAAACAGAGGATGTCTCATTGGATTGTAGACACAATCACCCTGGCTTATGAGAAACAGGGCATTCCTTGCCCTTTTGGTTTGAGAGCCCATTCAACCAGAAGCGTGGCTTCATCTTGGGCTTTGGCTCGTGGTTCCTCACTTGCAGATATTTGTAGAGCTGCTGGCTGGGCGACACCTAATACGTTCACTAGATTTTACAGTGTTCGTGTTGAGCCGGTATCCTCTCGAGTTCTCTCGTCAGATCAGTGAGAACATCGAGGAACGGCTCCTGTGTCGGCTTGGTGCCTTTCTTTTTGGTGCTGCGCAAAAACCGCTCCATTATGGAAGGCCATCAAGGCAAAAACGTTACAAAAAATGTTTTTTGTCTTCTCCACCGCTTGGTGGCCGATGTTGCGGAGCATCGGCTGCCAGCCTCTCACTAGATGTATCCTTGACTATCTGGGTGAGGCTAGCGCCCACATTGCGCCCCCTAGTGGTTTCTTTGTGAAGTATTTCCGTGGGAAGTTTCTGATTTACCATGTTTCCCTTAGCGGAGTTCGTTCCGCGCCTCTCTAGTGTTGCTAAGAGAGTGTATTTTTTATAGACCTCGTGTCTTTTTATCCATCACCTTAGTGGTAGACCCCTAGAGGGTTTTCTTTCCGCAGCGATCTTAGTCCCGCCTGACGAGTTCGCTTCCCAGTTCGCCTAGTCACTATCGTGGGTTAAGGAACAAGTAGTGACCGGCCTCTGCTTCAACCCCATTTCCGTTCCCTTAAAGAGGAGAGTCGGAGGGTTTACGCAGGCACTGGAAGGGTCAGCTTCAGTGGCGCTTTGGTAGGGATTCCCAATTCGTCGGTCACGACGTGACGTCGTAGTGACCGACTGAAAGGGAACGTCTCGGTTACATATGTAACCCTCGTTCCCTGAAGGAAGGGAACGGAGACGTCACGTCCCGTCGCCACAGTTTGCTGTTCCACTGCTGATATCGGCCGGACATTTTTTCTGGCCAGCTTTCTCAGCAAAAAATAGCTGATTTGATAACTGCACCTGCCGCTCATTAAATACCTGTGCGGCGGGGCGGCGCCGGCAGATGCAATTATCTGCATGCCAAGTTCATTGGCGTTTTAAAGGTTTCTCGAAGCAGATAGGTCACCCGCGAAGCGGTTCCCAATTCGTCGGTCACGACGTGACGTCTCCGTTCCCTTCCTTCAGGGAACGAGGGTTACATATGTAACCGAGACGTTATCCTACATCTGCATCAGCCCCTCTATAAAAAGGACTGATCAACATTTCAGTAGGCAAAGATGTAGATCACAAGGTGTTAATGCAGTATGCCATTTAAGTCTGATGATTGAGGACTCCAGTGTGCACACGACACAAGGTTGTTGTTAATCTAAACAGCTTTAACACTTACTGAGTGATGAAGTACAAAACATTTCCATATAATGCACAAGAAGAGTATTTACATTTGTGCAGCAAAAGGTGGAGCAGATGATTGAATGAGCAATCCAACTTTCCTCAACCTTTCAAAGAAGGTAATGTGCTTTCTTGTTTAGAGAAGAAATAATACTGTTGACTCAGCATAACTGGTGTGTTAATGCTGATTGGTTCCCGTTCTCCTCACAGCTTCCTAGAATTAATTATCAGACCCTTTCAGAGAAAGGTTGTGGTTCTAACAGCACACTGACAGAAAAGACTTTAAATCATGTCTGAAGTCACATAGGACATAGCAATACAAAGCCATATCGGCCTGCCCCGAACAATGACTTGCTCGCAGGAATATTGCTCTCACATGTTTGTTAGATAAATCCCAGGTACCATGACTTCCTGTGAAAGGAAATGAATGTTTGTTCTGGATGGATGATCTTCATAAGAAAGCAATACCACGATCACCTGCCTCCCCTGACAATACATTCTCTTGATAGAGTCGATTATTTACTCTTATTACACATACACTTCAATATAATACAAAGTCATTAATAAGACTAAAATCTATAGTTATCAATTTATATAGTAGTGGAAACATTGTGTGTTCACATTTTTAAATACAAGTATAATATTGATTTGACAGAAAAGGGTGTGTGAAATTTGACCCCTTTACCGACACCATACAATTGAACATTAAACGTGAGACTTTTCTTCACGCACATAAAGTACTAACTTGGAAGATCGTCCAAATATCCGGAGCATTAGCCACTGGAAATGATTTTTTGGTTTAGAAAAGCTGGCCAGCGTTACAGTCTAAATAACCTGATTCTTCATTTGTAAACCCCACAGACTAGCGTCTAGAGCAGAGAAAAGACACTGTTTACAGGCTGATGTCCTCTCAGCACGCCCTGTAATGTGTGATGTGAGAGTAAATGAAAACTGAATGCACTTGTGTTTACTAACTGGATGTGTTCAGACTGAATGCTGCTGAAGCCATGTTTTCTCTCTAGTGTTACATATAAACACTCTCCAGGTACACAACACAACACAACACAGATGAAAAGTTTTTTGGACTCACTTGACTTATTTGAGTACTGACTTTCAGATGTATTTCCTAAAATTACTTAGGAGAAGGAAACATGGACACTGAGTCAACTGTTAAAGGCAGGGTGCACTATCTCTGAAGCCAATGTTGACATTTGAACAAGAAACAAACACGCCCCACCCCAAAAGAATCTGGACCTTCTTTTGATAGACCCGGCCCCACACATACGCATCCCAGGCAACGATGTCAGTTAGTAGACATGCTACTTACTGCTGATTGGCTACAAGTGTGTTTTGGTAATCGGCCCCGGTAAATCGTGCGAGCCACCTTTAACATTCAGTAAGAACATACATAAACTTAATGTGCTTTATTTATCAATCTAAAGTAAAAAACGAATGCAGAAATCATCATATGACAGGTTTATGTCTGATTCATAAAAAAATGCGTCGGGCAATCTTGTCGTACAAATGATCAAATGTTGACAAATGTGGCAGCTCAAAACAATCATTATTTAAATATCACAGCACTATAAATTCACAGTTTAAAAACCTAAAGTTTACGTCATGAAAAAACCTAAAGGAACTTACTGGCAAAGGAACTTCTTCATAAAGATTAAACCATTGACCTTGCAAGTTCAAATTAATCATCTTTGTATTTGGCAACTTGAAATAAAAGAAAGGACGGAAAAATGTAAACTTAATTTTTAAGACAAATTGATTTTACACCAAAAACACCCGTTAACCTCGTAATTTCAAACAATTCAATTATTATATAAGTATTTAATGTAAGCAAATATTTTTTCCTAATGTGGACATAGCACTACTTTTGCATTTACAATAGTAAACTGTGCAGGTAGTATCATTCTTAAATACCGTAGTGTTTTTGAACCTTACTATAGTAAAGATAAAAATATGCTACAGTATTATTTCAATTTATCAATTCACTATAGTTAATACATTATTACACAATAGATTAACAAAGTGTAGTAATAATAATATAATCATAAAAATAACTATAATAATAGTACAATATATTACAATTTACTATTTGTATTTGCTAAAGTATTCTTTCTGTATTTTCCTGGATAAAAGGAACTATCTTTCATAGACTCTTAATATTCCTGATTAATTTATTTAACTTTACCAGAACTACTTAATTCTAATTATGTCCTCAATCTCAATGCAGTGAGAGCCGGTTAACTCTGTCCCTGAATATTAAAACAATTCAATTGACATTAACAATGAAACATTTAGCAGATGCTTTTTACTTCATAAACTTACAGAACTAATTTACACATATCAGTTCTTGTATTTACTAAAAACTGAACTCATGATTTTGCAATTGCAATTATTATACTTCACCAACTGAGCAAAAAGGAAAGCCTTTTAAACGAAATCATTGAAATGTATAATAGAGGGCGCTGAGATATATTCACATTACCATTCCTCCACAGACGCAGTTTCATCCTCTTCCTCTCTGATAGTTTCCAGTTGAATCTGTTTCTCCTCACGACCAGCATCTTGCTTGGTCACACGCCCCAAAGGCAGGCAAATGCAGCAGGTACCCATGTCGCTGGCTGCACTAGCATCTCTGCCATCCAGCAGCTCCCTATGTTTACTGTCTCTGAGCTCTGTAAATTCTCTCATGTAGGGCAGCCATCGCTACATCGAAGCCACAAGTGTTAATGCATGCACTGCCGGCTTCTGGGTTAAATATAACAAGTCGAATTGTGTCTGGCTTGAATGGCTCTTGTGACGTAGCACACAACACAAGCAGCCACTGTGCTCTCTATTCAATCCCCTCGTTGTTTTCCCTCTGTTCTCTCGTCTGTCAATGCTCTGTTATTACACCCAGTCCCATTTGTTTTAGTCGGCACAAAACAATGTGTTTTTAGCTTGGCATGGCCTTCATCTATCATGGAAGATGTGACTGTACCACTGCACTATGTATCCTGCTTTTTTCAAAGGAAGTAACAGATCTAAACAATATTGATTGCCTTTTATCTACAATACGACAGCTGGACGTGAAAAATCAGCACAAATAGTCCTCCATGCCCGAATCGGATCAAATCCGGCTAAAAGCTGCCCTGCTAGACTTCAATGCTTCAGGGTGCTGCGATATTCAGAATGCATTTTAAAATCAGTCCTCAAAATGTATTTAGGGTGCAACCAGGATGCAAAATTTGATTTAGAAAAAAGTTGAGATAAAATAGAAAAATTACGGTTATTAATAATAATTTATAATTATACGTAATAACTTTTAATGATTGTTTAACTGTATGTTTTATTATAAATTCATAAAATGGTTATTATTTTACAAGCAATGTTAAAAATAACTACTCAGTGTTTAATAATCAATAATTAAATGATCATAAAACTAAGTTGTGAACAATATGTGGCGCTACATGCTGCAGAATTTTATTATGAAATGTTTTCGACTTTAAGAAATGTCTACTCACTTGGGAAAATTAGGAAAAATAAAATTTTTTCACAAAACTTTGTATTTAAATTTGTCATTAAACTTGTGTTTAAATTCTCATCTTCTTATTCCGACTGAAATTCCAATTCAACATCCAGCAATGTGTTGCCGAATTGGACAGGAGCCCGTTCCTCAAATGATAATTACACCCAAGTCTATCAGTTATGGCTGGATTCAAACGCAAGACCTCCCTCTGCTGCTGGTGAGATACAAATAACATGATTTCCACAAGATAAATGATTCATGCTGCAGGTAGTTCAAAAGAAGCATTTCTTTTTTCTCTCAATCATTTCGGTCCACTGCAGCTACACTGCGCACAGCCCCCACTGCAACAGGAAAACATTAGGCAGTCCCATCACAGCAAAAGGCTCCTGCCTCAGTGAAAAACGCAGAATAATCACTTTATCCCTTATTCTCTTCAGAGAAAGAGCGTAAGAAGGAGAGAGAGAGGTGATGCTGGCACAAATACGCTGTCTCATAATACCTCATTCAAATGCTGAGATCAAACAGTCACCTCTAAATAGCATGAATCTGACTCAAGTGAACATGTGGACCGGAGTAAACATCCATCTTCTGTAAACATTACAGAATGATGCAGCTGACTGAGATGAGCTAAGTGGAGGCATTGCATCTATACCAGCAATATATAGCTTACACTGCAATATACTGTCATACTGTGACTAAGCACAACCACTGCGGAGAGTTTTCAAAATTTCCCAATCACAATTGTGGATTATATCGTTCACATATAACATTCATAAGAAAGGGTCAGAAAGCCATCCTTGTTTACACACTGGTCGGGCATAGGGTGGCAAAGGTGTGTGTACTGTGAATAATAAGTTTGTATAAATAAATACACACACATGCATGTATATATTTAAGAAATGTTTACATGTCTATATACATTTGTATATTTATGTATAATTTATATTATAAATAAATACTTAATATATAAATATATATTTTTCTTAAAATTATACATGCATGTGTGTAATTTATATATATATGAAGAGTTTGGTTCCAAAACGCAATAAACACCATTTTTGAAAAAAAAAAATGAGTTACTGCCAAAATCATTATTATATCAGGTCAGTATTTAAAAGTAAATTCTTAATTTTACCCAAAATCCAATATCCGCCGTGTTATTCTGTCATCTTTTCTCCCTTTTTTCCCAAAACGCAATAAACGCCACTTCTCCTTTTCTACAGAATGCAATAAATCCGCCCCACAAATTACAGCGCACCATTTCACGCAATGTAAACAAACAATGGCGGCGCGTTGAGTACACAGAGTCCTAGTTTTCCTCATCTACTTTGTACGTCGTGATCAACAAACAAACAAAAACGAAATAATACTTTAATAGTATTGATAATCCTGTGGTTTTCTGTGACGGGAAAGAAACGTAAGCCATCAACATCTAATAATTTACGCGAGAGGCACTCGGGAGACGATTGCTTGTTCTCCCGACAGCATCTAGCTTCACTCGTGCTAACACATTGACCCCAGGGTATCTTATGAAAACTTTCCATAATTTTACTCAAAGTCAACGAGAATCACAGCTGGTCGCTGTGGAAAATGTTAAGCGATGACGTCAAGTATAACCGTGCAGCAATGACAGTGTTCCTAATATGACAAAGTAAGTGTTTTGATTAGGGCCAAGACTTTAACGGGTTAATTAAGATTAATTAATTACACAAAAAATAACGCATTAAACATTTTTTACGCATTTTAATCACACTTATTTTTGCACCGCGGAACATTTCTCATTGGATGAGTTTCGGCGGACCGATTATACTAGAGCACCAACTAGCGTTCATGACTTCAGACAACAACAAACCACAGTGAACATGAACGAAGAAGCTGATGAGATCGCTTTGGTTGGCCCTGTGGATGGGAATTTTTTTATAAAAAAGAACGGATGGAAGCGTCGATAAGAGCATGGTTGTGTGTAAGCTATACAACAAGGAATTCACATATCACCGCAGCACTTCGAGCCTCAAGTATCATCTCAATGCAAAACATATAGCAGCTAGCGTGGACGTTAGCCCGACTCCGAGTACAACGACTTGGTTGAACAAAAATAAATAATATTTTGTTGCTTAAGCTTATGTATTCAGTCATTATTCATTATATACTAAAAATCCATGTGAAAAAATAACTTCTCAATGTTCTCAGGTCAAATATTTATATGTGATTAAAATGTGATTAATTTCGATTAATTAATTACAAAGCCTCTAATTAATTAGATTAATTTTTTTAATCGAGTCCCGGCCCTAGTTTTGATTAATGCCATTAATGTTTATTTTTTTAATCAGTGTGTACAACTGTTAAACTAAATGAACATAAAATGGCAAAAATGAATGCACATTTATACATTGATTGAATAGATTTATAGAATTTTGGAAAAAAAACTTTTATTAATTGCATTTTGTGGAAAAAATAATTCGTTTTTATAATAAATCTTTGAAAATGAAGATATGGATTTGAATTTTTTATGTTTTTATAACCTAAAGATGCTATGTGAAAGTTTGTAACAGAAAATAGTGGTTTTCATCTTGTCACTTTCTTGGTATAGAAAACATGTTTTTACCGAAATTTGTCAAAATGGATTTATTGTGTTTTGGAACCAAACTCTTCATATATATATATCGTTATGTCGTTATGCAACCCTAGTCAGGCAAAACTCAGCCACCACAAAATCATACGTATATACACAATATATCAAGTCACCTTTTTAAATCTGGCTGCTAAGTTTAGAACTAAGGCTTTTCATTCCCATTAACTTCCATTCATACGCATGAAGAATGCGGCAAACCGGAAACGCACGTTCATGCAAAACAAAAAAGTTAAGCTCTGGCGAACCCTGACCTGCAAATTTTTATCACGTGAAGACGTGTGACCAATAGATGATGTGTGACAGTGTGGCCTTTTCAGGTAAGGGAAAAAACTGTATGGGCCATTCCCTTTTTTTTACAGTAATAACAAAAGGAAAGATCGTCTTTGCAGAAGATCAATGCATACTTCTGCATCACTACTTCTTTAGCACCGTTCATCGAAGCATGTTGTGGAAAGGCGCTAACACAGTAAACATATTAATAGAGATGCCCTTCAGCATGTTGTGCAGTGGCTTTGCATTGTCTTCCTAACATTACAAAGGTGGATGAAGTTCCAGATTCTGTCAATAAGACCCATTAGTTTGTTTTCTTTCACGGCTGATACATTTTGATAAGCCAGTGTCGACAGTAATTTCGCAGCACACAAACATAACACTGTTTTTACCATGTTTACCATATTGCTTTGTCAAGTACAGATCTCTTAATTTGTAGTATTTATAGGCTTTTGCACCAGGGCTGTTTCCCGTGGCCAGTGCCCAATGCACAAAAAGCAGTTTATCACACCTTTAACAACACCTATTTAGTCTACAAAGAGTTGGCCATCATGGGAAAAGCAATAAAGAGAAAGTATTATAGATACCATTATCCTTAACACTAGAAGAACTAATGATAAGAACATAATGCAGGGAATGTCTGCCAAGCTTTTGGCTATTCTTGGCTGTGATAAGCACCTATCACTTTTAAATGTTTTCAAAAGATCCCAACTCCAGTTGTGGCACCAAGCAGTCTGATGTTTCTCAAAAACCATCTGAAGAGTGATTTTGAACCAACCAGGGCAATGCAACCAGGTCTAGGTGGATGACTGTACATTACGCCTTACATAATTTAAAGTACCATTAAAGGCAGTAATTTATACCAAAACCAATGTTTTTTATGGATCACAGTTGTAGTCCATTTTACATCTTTAGAATAGCTGAATCAAATAACCACAAGTTAAAATACTACATTTGTTCCCAGGAATTCAACTGTGGGAGGGCCAAAGAGTTGGTGTTTGGGAATTTGATTCTCTGTTGGCGGTCAATTTTAGGGATTCGGTCACATGGAAATACAACACTTCCACTGCGGCTCCACTGGGATGTAAACCCAAATGACAAAAAGGATATTGTCCCAATAGGACACCATTGTGCCGTAGTGCCTTTGGGGAGCTATCGTATTGCACAAATTCAGTGCAAGTTAACTTTAACAAGTGTCCGTTGGAAAAACTGGGAAAACTACGTTTTACTCCATCACAAACACAGTTTTCCAATCTACTGGTACTTTTTATGCAAGTTAACAGCAACAGAGAAGATCATGTTTTATCAAATTAAAATCCCCTCATAAATCCTTAAATATTATTTAAACACTCCAAAGAAGATGATATATTCTTCCTCCAAAGGGGCACATGTAAATGAGTGTGACTTTACTACGGTTGCTCTTGCTAAACAGTCCCGCCATTGTGTCACCTCCTCTTATTTCCAAAAAACCTGCTGCACAAGCAGCGGCTGTTGTCACGGCAGCGACATGCAAGCTTGGCCTAAACTCAGGCTGTTGGATGAGCAGTGAAGTGAGAGAAAAGGGTTGGGGGGGCTCTTTGAACCATGGACTGTAGTCTTGGTAGCTGCCATATTTAATTTGAAAAGAATGAAAACAAGACTGGAAATTCCAAAAGACAAAATAAAACAAGGCAGAATACATTAAAGAGCACCTATTTCATTGTTTATTTGGTATAAGACAATGTGTTTGTGTGGTTTATGGTTAAAAAAACATTATTATCCACATACCGTACATTTTTGTAGCTCCAGATTTCACTCTCTTCCTGAAACGCACGGATTTGAAAAATTCTGTGTCCCTGATTGACCAGCTAATCTGTACGTTGTGATTGGTCTCATCTCTGATGTCAGCTGGAAACGTGACGCTCCTTACCATGTGTGAAAGATTCGGTTGCTAACATGAGTTAAGTTACAGGCTGTGAGTCCGAAGCGGGAGGAATTATGATAATGTCGATCTTGTCTACATCAACAATCACAGGAAGTAAACTGTTGCCTACAATCCATGTGTTTGTTGTAGTCCAAGAAAAGAGATTTACGTTGGAAATGATAACTTGCATCATCGTTTACTTTGGAGTATGTACCTTTTGCATATCGTTAACATGTATTAATACACAATTATAAACCAAAGGAAATTTAAAAACGTGAATCGGACAAAAGGTGCTCTTTAATATCTCTACAATAATTAAATTACAAATGATGTTTACCCTGACTAAGGTGAATTACCTCAACCTAAAGTTTAAGCCGAAACCTGTTGCAAGAAAATACTACATTTACCAGGCCTTTGCAGCAAAGGTAAAACCTGTCTGAAATATTAATATTGTATTTTAGGTACAGTAAACTGTTTTTTTCTCTGTTCTTCTACAACACAGCCGATTCAGCGAATTTAGACACTTCACAATTACTCCAGAGTTTAAGTAAAGGTACTAAGTTTAGTGACTCAGCAAAATTTAACAATCAAGTCAGTTCATCAGCTTTTTACTGGTAAAAAGTTTGTTCCCCTGCTTTGACTGAAATATTTTACAATATAATACACACACACACACACACACACACACACACACATATATACCCAGCAGTTGCAATGATAGATGCTCACTGCTCCGGGTGTGTGTGTGTCACGACTTGCAGTGAGTGTGTTTGTGTGTGTGTGTGTGTGTGTGTGTGTGTGCGTGCGTGCGTGTGTGTGTACCTGGTAATTATCACATTGTGGGGACCAATTGTCCCCACAAAGATAGGAATACCAGTATTTTTGTGACCTTGTGGGGACATTTTGATGTCCCCATGAGGAAACAAGCTTATAAATCAAACAAAATGATGTTTCTTGAAAATGTGAAATAGTAGAAGGGTTTCTGTGATGGTTGAGGTTAGGGAATGGGATAGGTAAGGGGAATAGAATATACAGTTTGTACGGTATAAAATGCATTACATCTATGAAATGTCCCCACAAAACATGGAAACCAGAATGTGTGTGTGTGTGTGTGTGTGTGTGTGTGTGTGTGTGTGTGTGTGCGTGCGTGCGTGCGTGCGTACCATACTTGACAATCACTTCAATTTCACTTCATATGCTTCTCAGCCCTCACTTTAATGGCTGTTTACTCAAAAATGAAACTTTTGTCATTATTTTACCCAGGTGATATTTTAAGCCCTATGACTATATATTCTGCAGAACACAGTGTTCTTTCCCATAAACCAAATTTGAATCATGGCTTATATTGATAAGCTCCAAAAAAATAAATATCCTTTTGTATTTCATTTACAGATATGATGTTGTGGGTGACCTACCCTTCAACATTTCCTGGAACAATCCAGGAGGTCAAAACATTGTTTGTGTATCCCTTTGAACCATAGGAAATTCCTCCAGATTAGCCTTCTAGCCCATCACCATAGTAACGACTGACACAATGTTATGAGCCACCTGCCTGAGGTCTGGTACTGCCATGACCTCAGAATACACACTGAAGAACTGACTTTTCACTGTCCGAGTAAAGATCTCTCATCTGTGAACCTGTCAATATGAGCCCCTGGTGAGAGGAAGGACAAACCGTCAATCTGATGAACAGCGCTGCTGACCCTCGACCCACTTGAAAAGCTGCTGAAGCAAGACAGATGCGATGAAAAGTGACATCTCCACACAAATGCTTTTCCTCACACGTCCGATCGTCCAGAATGGACCGGAAGCCTCCTGCCATTCACTCCCTGAGTCTGAGACACCAACGCGGGCAACAGAGATAAATCACCTTGACTCTATATGAGTCAGCCAAACCTTCTGATGTCCACAGAGCTCAATAGATATTCCTCACCATGAGCTGACCTTTTAGGATCTGAGATCGCTTGTCATGTGTCATAACCTGTCATTAAAGTCATATAAAGGTCAAGTAAGGACATTGCATACGGTACAGTGATGGAGGATATGCGTCTCTACCCTGGCGCCGACATCTCAGACCCTTTCCTCCCATTAATACCTCTTAATTAGATCAAATCTTGGTGGACATGAAAGCATTAGCTACAGTGTATACGCTTTTAAGGGACATATATTAATTTGAGCGTGCAGTATATCAAATTAACTTCGAATAATAATCCAGGATGCACAGCAGTTCCCCGTGAGCTACGAAAATAATAATCACATCAGCAGAAATAATGAATCTGTGAGGGTAGTTTGTCTCAAGGACAGTCTGAGCATCACTCTCTGCCTACTGATGCACATTCAACAACATCCAACAGTGTGTGTATACAATTTACAGTCTTCTGTCGTGACTGTCGATTCATAAAACTGCAGCAAGATGGCAACAAACGCTGAATTGAGGGGTGATGTGAGTAAACACAGACACTCATGACTGCCAATCCTGGCACAAATGGTGCATGCTGAATTCTTTGGCATAACTGAATTGAATAACCACAGAGTAAGCAACGCAAGAATTTCAACTATAAACTGGGCTGATTAAGGTACTTGGAATCAAACACACCTAATACCTAAAAAAAGGGGCAATCAGCTCTCCTTTTCACTGTTAACACAAAATGACACCAAGACAATGTCCAGGAAGATCAAAACAGGAAACGTAATGACTGAAAGACGCCAATACATCAGCACATTATTTTACAGTCCTGACATTTCGCTCTCTACAGATTCAGAGCAGCACTGTTCAGTATTTGACTATGGCCAGACCCAGCACAATGAGTCTCTTCACATGGCCCACAATAAAACTGTCATTTCTAAAATCATTTTCTTTGACCTTTAAAACACCCCCTCTCACTACAGCAGTCAGGGTACATTTTGCCGGTCGGATACCAGTGGTGCATTGGACCAACAAATAAACAGCTTTATGGGAAAGTGGTGCTATTTAGATGCAAAACAGAGAGCAAGGCTCTAATGCACTGTAGATTGCATGGGCCACATGAGCTGAGCATTGAGATTGTCGTGCGATTGTCCTGTTTTTCTCATAGAAAGATGACTGCTATGCAGTTTGCCATCGGTGTGCAAGGCAAGCAAGGCTTATCTTATATAAAACAATTTAGAAGTAACACAGAGAACGTCTTATCAAAACATAAAATTTGTTTCCGCAGGACTTTTACAATGTGTGTCATGCTATATCCAATCCTCGTCGCATAGTTGTAGTTTGTTTTCACTAAATACGACGATAAATACGTCAAGTCCGACCACCGGAAGTGTTCGATATTTTGAGCTTTCAAAACGCAGGTGTTTTTAGTTCACAGTAACTGTTTAGCTATTTGTGTCGGTGTGCTTCCACTAAACTCTGGACACTAATGAAAGGTAGGTGGACCAAAATATATATCTTTTATTTTGTTACTGAAACATGGTAATCTAAATCTATAGAGGAGATTGTATTTAAATAAATTGCGGAAATTTTAATATTACGTTTCTGGTAATAGACTACAGAACGTCCACTGCAGGCATCGTTCAAAAAAAGATGGTTACCATGGGTCCGATGCCCATTCCAACTAAAACAATAAATGTTCATGATTTAATTTGAAAGAACTAACAAAATTCTACCTTCTGTTAAAATTTCATGTGAATATCTGATAAAATGAGAAAGTTATAAGCAAAAACATGTGAATAAGCAGCATTTTCGGTCACACACCTTCCAGTGACATCCATAACTTTTTCCTCTGATTTCTAATATTAAAAATATCATAACTTTCTCAATCCTCAACGGATTTTTACAATCCAGGTATCTTTGTACATGGGAATGTCTTCTCTGTCTAGTCATATATTTTGAGCTTTGGGGTTTTTGAAAATGTTGTCATCATACCTTCAAAGCTTCACATCATGTGCAATTCACAAAGGCTGCGAAATGAAAAATTTCAATGACCCGCAAAATCCATCACTATATCCAAACACTTTGGTCACTTTGTTTAATTCTAGGACTGAAAATAAACCACAAATAAATATCTCTTCAATGCAAACCTACAGTCAGCAAACCACTGCAAGGCCACTGGTAGCCGAGACAGACACACATGGATACAATAGGATTACAATAAATGGATACAGTGGGATTCCTACACACATACAATGGCACAGCTTTTTTGTGTTTTATTGCATAAAATGCAATGTCACATATGTTGTTTTCTGCTAGCTGTTTAAGCCTCATTAAACACACCAATGCATGCAAATGATTAGCTGCAGGTATCATAAAGCAAACAAATAATCTGCCAGGTAAACAAACAAATGTTCACATGTGGCAGCTAAATGTCACATGGAATAGATCACATTGTAAAAGCAAGGAAATGACCTGATAACCTGGCAATGATGAAGAGTATTGAAGGGCATAGAGATTTCTGCTTGCTGCTTCCACTTTCAATGGAGCCGAATGGGTAAAATGACTTTGGGCAGCCAAGTCACTATGATTTGGGTATGTGATTGGGCCATACATCTCTGTCATCACACCGACACATGGGCACACACACAAGCATACGTACAGACAGCAGGGAACACCATCAGCTAAATGGGCAGGGTTAAGGTCCTGCACATTGCAGCACATGAGGAGAATTTTAATGGCACTGCCCATCCATTCCTGCTGGGCAGTGCCCTTTATTTCCCCCATTAAGTGAGCAGAGAGAGAGGTAATGGGCTGTCTGGCTCCCATGTTGGCGGACTGTAAACAGTAGCAAGCTCTATAATCAACCAGTCCAGCTGCAGAAATAATGATGAAAAATTCTGCCAACTGTCCACATTTATCCACTATTTGTTAAAACCATTCAGCTTAGATCAAACAGATCTACTTGCTATTATGAACAGCACCCTATATGTCATCAGAGAAATGTAGAAAAAGGAAGTCACAATTAAAAAAAAAGTTTGATACCAACAATATAGTAGTGTTCAGAAATTCTACCAAATCTACGCATAGCAAATATCTAGGCCTATATATAGTAATATAATATAGCCTATAAAATAAAAATTCTATGTGATAATATGGCTGTATTAATGTGTTAGTAGCACATTCCATTTTTACATGACAGTTATGGAAATACTACATATGGGAATTACTACATGGGAAATACTAAAAATATAATCCACTTGTTCCCAGGGAAAAAATTTTTTTAAAGCATGATCTGGCTCATTTACAAGAAAGTATTTAATACATTTATACAGCATGCTCTTGGGAAGCATTTATACCTGTTTGGTCATACCTATAGCAGAGATTGGCCAGCAAGACTGTATAGGCCAGCAGTCTAAAACAAATTTATGTACAATGCATTGTAAATGAACGTAGATGAAGATGCAACGATTTCACCATCAACAGGCCAGTCTATTAACACAAATCCTGGCTCTAACATGCATTCACGGCACTTTTACAGAATTGCGCCCGCTCTAACTTCCACCTGCCACTCTCATTTAAAATGATTAATGTCCTAGCAGGTCATTTTCTTCCAAGCATATCCCTATGCTATACATTCTTCCATCCCATCGGCTGCTCTCATCTTATCTGTCAACGAGTCTTCTTAACCACTGGAAGCTGAACATTTACTTTTATTCATTTTGCAGACGCCTTTATCCAAGCGATTTACCAAAAACAGAGATAATTTAATATTTTGTCAAGTACCACTCTAAAAACAAAGGTGCTAAATAGCACTAAAAGTGGTTCATTGGCTCGTAATCATAAGGGAACCATTTTAGCACCTATTAGCACCTGTGTAGAACCATATTGTGCTCTGTAGAACCATAAGTGACCCGTATGTAGGTGCTCTATAGCACTAAAAATGGTTCCCCTATGATTACGAGCTTTTAGTTCTATTTAACACCACTTTTTTAGAGTGTACAAAAAGCATTGTCTATAATAATAGTCTATATGTAAGTAGGAATAAAGTTGAAGCTAGGGCATAGAGGCTTTTCTGCTGGTGAATGGATGTTAAACATAACACTTTTTTATCACAGATTAAGCTCAAATTAGTTAATTTAGTAAAATGTAAAATAAAAAAATGCAATTCAATTAGCCCTATTACTTAATCTATTACAAGGCAAAGTGCAATTAACCAAGATTTGAACTGAGATTCATTACGAGATTCTTAATTAAACATTTCCCAGTGTTTACACGGATCACTGTGAGGTGTTTAACATTTCTCTCTTTACTAAATAAAAACAGCTACTATAGGTTACATTATAAACATGATACCTTAGGTGAGCTGTTTTAGTCCCAATGGGGCTTAACAAAACAAACAGCTCAAACAAATGGGGGATATGGATGAATTAATAGATATTGTCTAATGCCATTCCCTTAAGTCCTGACAATCTTTAAGCAGAAATAAAGATTAAAATGATATATTTATTAGAATATACAGTTCATTAAAGCCTCTGACTGGTGTAACAACAAGCACCAAGTAGCCTATCTGTCTGACACGTGAAGGTATAGAGACGTGAGCGCGCGCTCGGTGGGGAGGGCTTTGCAGTTGCACTCGCATCCTCACGGTCTTACAAGGACAAACAAAAATTTACAAATACAATCACTTACTTTATAAAGTAGCTGGCGCCTTCCTCTGTGAATCCCTCTTCCCATCCCCGCGGTAAATCTGCGGAGAGAAATGTTTGTACAGAAGTCCAATGCGTCTACGCAAGTTTTGATGAAACAGAAAGTAGCCCATCATCAATGATGCAGAGGGCGCGTTTTCCCTCACTTTAAACACACTTCATGCTGAGGAAGAAAGGGGCAAAAAGCCTTGTTTTATTACCCTACCTGATCGTATCATGTGTCCTGAGTTGACAGGTTCACCAGTGCGGGGATGGAGCCAAGTAGTGCCGCGAGTTTTGTCGCTGGAAAACAGAAACACCTGTTACGAGACCCAAAGCTGCGGATTATGAGAGATAGATTAAATACAGGATCGTGATTAAAGCCATCGCTGGTTGCTCACTTGATGAAAAACACCCTGCCATCTCTGCAGACTCCGTAGGACCAGTGATCAGGTAGTGTGTCCCGCCCGAGCGGAGCCGCCATGATCCCGGTTTGAACTAAGAGCTGCGCCGCAGAGTTTCCAAGGAATCGGACGGTCCGATAATCGCCGCTAGGGCTGCACTACTGTTAAAGGGGCAGGCCAAACTTAGTGAAAGTCTTTGTCCCAGTTCATAAGCCGACAGAAAAGAACGAGGACATCAAATGTGAATGCCATGCGATTGCGCTTTTTTATTGCAGGACAACGGCGTTAGTCCGTGCATATGCATGTATTGACGCAGAGCAGTGCACTTTGAAACCTACAAAGATTAACATTCCCGAAGTCACACGCGCATTATTAAACTTTAATGCTCAATGTAGCCAAAGTTGGATACTTTGTAATAATATATTTGTGTCAGCGCCACTTTGTGTCAAAATTTTGCATACATTTGAATTTAGGCATTCAGCAGACGCTTTTATTCAAAGCGAACAACAATAAGGAAAACAATAAAACGATTCACCTTCGGGTAGGCAAAGTGCAACGTTAGCAAACACAGTTCAGTTTTTAAAGACAATGCCTATTGAAATATGGAGAGAGAAAGGAAAAGAGAATGCCTCTTAATAAAGGGTGGGCTATTTACAGCAATCTCTTCTTCACAGTGATACCATAGAAGAAACTTTTAATACTCCAAACCCTTTCCCAAGACTCTTCTATGGCACCTTTTTAAGTGTATTTTTAAGTGTAAGGTGATTATTTTAGTCAGGTTAAACCTGTCTAAACAAGTGTTTCTTGTACTCTTTCCCCAGCTGAAAATGTCAGATTGAGAAACCATCTCTAGCTAATAACACATAACTTGACTCTTATTCGAAACTCTATTCTAAATTCTCCAAAGGGTTTCATTTTAATACAACATTGCTTAACCCAAGCATACCAAGGCCCTTACACAGCACTTAAACATTTGTACACTTCATGTATAATGTATTTACTGCATTGTGCAGGAATGTGAAAGCCTTAAACGTCAAATCAAAAGCAAAAAGTTACATGTGACGTAATAGTAACTCTCCACAACACATGCTGGTAAATTGACACCAGAGTTTGAGCTAATATTTGGCCAAGGAACTACCTCTTCATGAAAGCAAACGTGCCACTATGACTCATAGTATGACATATCTGACATGAAACTCATATCTAAAGACTCTCCCCTGCATTCTTAGTAATAATAACTAATAACAAACACACCTGGCCAAACGTCTCTCACTAGGGCAGGGCAGAAGCGCAACAAAAGAAACAATCCAATGGCAGCAACAACTGATTATCCTTCCACTAGGCTATGCTATTTATAGCCATTCACAGTCTGTCTAGCTGATAGTTGACCTTATATTGTAAGACACATGTTTAGAGAGTGAAAGGGATTATAGATTTAAATTTAAAGTTATTGGTTACCAATGTCATTGTGAAAAACAGTATTTATTTTACATGTTAAAGCTATAAGGAAAAAATGTCAACCTTTAAAGGGACACTCCACTTTTTTTGAAAATAGGCTTATTTTCCAGCTCCCCTAGAGTTAAACAAATGATTATTATTGTTTTGGAATCCATTCAGCCGATCTCCGGGTCTGGCGGTTCCACTTTTAGCATAGCTAGGCATAATCCATTGACTCTGATTAGATCATTAGCATCGTGCTCAAAAAAGATATTCGATATTTTTCCTATTTAAAACTTGACTTTTCTTAAGGCAATGATATTACGCAGCGCCCGAAAATAGTCCCCTTGGTAGCTTTCAATAGCAGGGGACTATTTTCGGACACTGTGTGATATCATTGCGCCTGCTGCAGCCATGTTACAGTAGCAAAGTCCTTGATTATTACCCCAGAATGAGAGTATAGTTCCTCGCAACTTTTAATTTTCTGTCAGTCTTAGTACACAATGTAACTACAGAAGAGTCAAGTTTTAAATAGGAAAAATATCAAAACTCTTTGGTTATTTTTTAGCGTGATGCTAATGGTCTAATCAGATTCAATGGATTATGCTAAGCTATGCTAAAAGTGGTACTGCCAGACCCGGAGATCGGCTGAATGAATTCCAAAACGGTAATAATCAATTGTTTAACTCTAGGGGAGCTGTAAAATAAGCCTATTTTCAAAAAAAGTGGAATGTCCCTTTAAGGTTGTTTAGTGCAGACTTCAGTTGTTTAAGACCAAACAGAGAGTAAGCCATCTCAACTATGACATTACAGTAACACTTTTACTGCGCCAAACCCGTCCTGCTTTGTTTTCTCATGCATCCATAAATTTCAGCTTGGTGCACAGCTCAAAGTCACGCTGCATGTGTCAATGCACTACAAGACAAAGACTGTATTAGTGGAAAACAGCTTACTGTCAAATGAAATGGGCCTTTCATTGTTGGATCCAGTAAATTCTATTTACATCCCAACTGGGTTTAAATATACTGAGGTTCACATATGGTTCATTTGTTTGTATAAACATTGTATTGATGACTGGTTTGCAATCTTGTTGATTCTGAAACAACATAGCAACATTGATGTTGATCCAGGAACATGTTTTAGCAAAATAACAGTCACCATATGGTAGGAATTGGCTGGTACAGAAGCATGGATTTACTGGGATTTTGTGAACCTTGAACAAAATGTAAAATTTCCCTTGTATCCCTGATTTACACTTTGTTTTTAGACTCTGTTCTTGGCAAAACCACTCCGTTGACTCCAGCGGTATATCTACATCAAACGCTTTAAAGCCATATAAATATTTTAACACAAATCCCTTTGGAGCTGCAGGAAAACCTTTGTCTGTGTGCCTTCACTGTAAAAAAAATCCGTAGAAATTGCAGCTGGGTTGCCGGTAATTTACCGTAGATTTAAATTTATGTTATTTACTGGCAAAATTTTGTTCAAAGTTGAATGAACATTTAACATTTACAAGTCTTTGTCTTTACAGAGTCAAACTAAAAAAACATCATCAAGCAAAACGTTCTGGGAAACACAATCTGAAGCAAAAAACAGAAAAAGGTTGATGATGATTTCTGGTTCCCAGAATGCTTTGCATGAGACTGTTATTGTATAGTTTTATTCTGTAAAGATAAAGACTTGTTAATATTTAAAATTAATTTAACTTTGAACAAACTCTTGCCAGTAAATAACATAAATTTAAATCTACGGTAAATTACCGGCAACCCAGCTGCAATAACATTGTAATTTCTACGGATTTTTTTTTACAGTGTGGTTAGATGCAATGTTTCCCTCTAAGGATGATTTAAAGTCTACAAAACAGTTGTTTGATGATACACAATAGGAAAATATGCCATCCGCGACTAAGCTTCCACTAACAGTAATGGCAGCTAATTGTTTCGGTGCATGTGATTTGTTCGGTGATTTGTTTCAGACAACAAATCATTTTAAGTCTTGTAAATTGATTTACATAATAACACTGAAAAGTTGGATCCAATGTAAAAACTTACTTCAATTTGTAAAACCTAATATATCTTTGAAAAAACTTAAAGGTGCAGTGTGTAACTTTTAGAAGGATCTCTTGACAGAAATGCAATATAATATACATAACTATATTATCAAGGGTGTATAAAGACCTTGCATAATGAATGATTATGTTTTTATATCCTTAGAATAAGAGATTTTTATCTACATACACTGCGGGTCCCCTTGCATGGAATTCGTCATTTTGTGCCGCCATGTTTCTACAGAAGCCCCTAACGGCAAACTTTGTTTGATAAATTGTCCCCGATGATGACATGTTTGTCCTGTGGCGGCTACTGTATCTTCTCTATGCGTTTCAAAAGTGAGGGGTGATCCGTGGTTGGTTGCAACTCACAGTCTCACCACTAGATATCGCTAAAATTTACACACTGCACCTTTAAATGTTTTAGGTGTTACCAATTAAAGTAAGTTTTTAAGTTGATCCAACTTTTCACTTTTTACAGAGAAAGTATCCTGCCACAAGATTTTCAGTTTCCTTTAAAATTTAAAATTCCTTCCAGCATGTCCCAAAATATGGCATCTGCCAAGGGCACCTTGATATTGGCTTTGACTGACAAGTTCATCGAAGCAGCCGTGTTGTGACTGTGACCGTACACCAGCACACCAGTGCGGTGGGACCCGACACCCAGCCAACATTTCTATCTCATCCCCCCAACTTGTCTTAATGAAACACCATATGCCTGAAACAGACTGGCTAATAAGCTTGCTTGAGAGAATTAGGCTTTTTGTAATACCATGACTCTTCAATCTACTCTTTTCTTATCTCAGACACACAGCGATGGGCTGCAGTCCTGCACAGCTCTGCAGCAGAAGTACTGCTGATGGTTTCCTCGCCACTGCCAGCAGTTTACAATACTGCAAGGTGACTCAGTGTTACCTATCTCTCTTAGGAGAGGTTTATACGGAGGCAACTGCAGTTAAATTGCTGCATGCAGAATAAAAATGATCTGCAGTGGACAGCTCTCTCAAAGCCCTCTTCTTGTCTCTGTACATGCACTGTTCATTTATTGGGGTGCTCTTGGTAGGGCTTGCTTAACATGGACTAAGCTGAACCTTAAGCATGAGGCTAAAAGCATTTTGAGAGAAGCCTTAGTATATGTACATCATGTTTATTTATAAATGTTATTGATACATTATCAAACATAAGCTGGGCTATACATTTCGAGGGGGAAACGGAGTTCCACCTCAAACTGGTTAGAATTGTGAATAGTGTTGAAAAGGAATCATATTTAAATGACTTAATAGTATTTAAAAATTACTCCAAATTATGAGTTTTTTTATTGCAAATTTTATTTTATAATGCACCATCAAGCTTGTCACATGACAATTCAGTCACAGTGGCACTGTATGGCTGATGTCTCAGTTCATTTTAGATTTTTCCTCTTATTTAAAATATCCATAAACTAAATAGCCAAATTTTCACACAGATTTTCTTTAAACTGAGCAGTGGCGTCTCGTGACTGCTCATCCGAGTGGCGCAAATTCAAAATATGTGTTTGAAGTGTGATGTGTGTTGCTTGGGTTTTCAAAATATGTGTTTGTCGCTTCATGTGAACCATATGCATCATGCGTTTTGTCAAAATATGTGCCTGCTGCACACGCGTCAAAACCGTTTATGATAAAAGAGACGCTCACATTCACAAAATACATGCAAGACACTTCCTTAACAGTAAACTCTGATTACACATGATTATACGCTGTATTATCATAAACCCTTTAGACGCATCTGCAGCATGCGGTTATTTTGACAAAACACGTGATGCACATAGGTTTACTCGACGCGCAGAACACATATTTTGAAATAAGGAACCACACACATGGTGTGACGAACTTCGCATCGAGCGCCCTCGAAAAAAGAAGTCACTGTCCACCACTGAAAGTGAGGACAAATTTATTGTTAAAATTGTGTGTGACTTAAATACTAAAGAAAACAAACACATTTTTTTTTATTTTAAACCGATCTAAGAAGTCATCTAAAAGATTCCCATAGTGAATTTCTGCCATTTCCAGCCCTGCATATAAGTGCATCCTTAAAAGCACACAACTATTAAATAAGAGCAGTTTTTAAGTGTTGCTTACTTTATTACCCGTAAGAGGTTATTTATTTAAAATGTAAATACTACCTCATTTCAGTGATGTGATCTTAGTGAACTTTTAATGTCTTTTCATAAACATAAACTGAAATCTAATTATGGCGACTGCTACTGCTTTTAATAGAGCATTATGGCTTTTTAGACCTTTACAGAGAAAGGTCTGCTCCATTAGCATTTTAAAATGACAGCACTGGCTTTTGTTTAAAATTGTGTTAATTAAACTTAGATATACGTCATGAAAGGCTAAGTGAAACCATCCAGCTTCATTTTATCTTTGAACCAGGAAAGCATTTTAAGCTTTAACGTAAACATCCCTATTTATTTATTTCCTCATATCATTCATCAGAATGATTCAAGTTTGCATTTTTCTTTCATAGGTCAAACTTTAAATGGCTAGTCAACACTGACCTCTAGTGGAAAATAAGGACTACAATAATAAGGTCTACTGTTCAGACTGTAGTATAAAAATACAGGGAGTAATGGCTATCTGATGTGACCGCTTTCTTAGAGCCTTGCTAATTTGTCTGAATGGTAGTGTTTGATAAATGTTTGATCACTTCAGTAGTATCACAGTAGGGTTTAAAAGCTTAAAATGTTCATACTATATTCAGACACATGATTTTAGTGTCCCTATTCTTTACAGATTTTTATATAACAATTTTATATTCCCAAATAAATTGGACTCTGGACCATTTTTAGTGTTAACCTCATGCTGTAATGAAATTATAAGAGTTTAAATAGTTTGTTGAAACGGTTTAAGAACTCACGTTGTTTCTTTTAGAAATAACAGTGCTTACATTTTTGGTAAACAATAAAGCCATAATATTACTGAAAGTATTCATATACTTAGGTTATTTACTTAAATTATCTAAATAAATAATCTAAAATTATCTAGATAAAGTTGAACATAATTTTTTTTAGTTACCTTAGTACAATTAAATGCAGTAGATCTGAGTATAAACGAGCAATGCTAGTATTATCTAATGTTTGTACTTACTAGATATATTATTATTATATTACACTACAGCAACAGCGCACATTAGCAAGCTAACCATAACTAATACTTAATAAAAACAAAAGCTGATAATGGCATAAACATTTCCATTGTAAATGCCTTTAAATCAAGGCATTTAAATGTAATGCTTTCTGATCAAATTAACTGATATAACCAAGTAACTGATATACTACATCAATGAGACGGTTCTCAACCTAATCAAATACTCTATTAACCCATTAAAAACCAAACAACAAAACCAACATTTTTAAATACTTAATGGGGTGATTTCCCAGACGGGGATTAGACTAGCCCTGGACTAAAATAAATGTAAGAGCTGTCCAAACTTAAAACAATTGCACTGACATATCTTACCTAAAAATGCACACAAGTAATGTTTTTAGTAAGGCATGTTTATTTAAACTAGTTATATTTTCCAGTTAAACTAAGGCTTAGTCCTGGCTTAAGCTAATCCCTGTCTGGGAAACCACCCCAAATATAACAAAATACTAAGCATAAATAAATCCCCTTCATATATTTACACTCATTATTCAGCCTCACAAAAATAATGCAGAGAACTTGAAATCCCACCAGTTTTAGCCATACTGCTTTAACAAAAAAATATTCATGTGGTCCCATCCAAAATTAATCAAGTTCACATATGATTTAAAACACATGTGATATGCCTAGAAACCACTTAATATTTTTCATTAAAACCTAAACCGATTTCGGAAAGCATTAAATGAGCAAATTATATTAAATTTAATTAAGTCAAAATCATTTCTTTTTGTGTATTTGGCCATAAGGAGCTACTATTCATGTGGCTCATTCATATATATTGATTTAATATATGATCAATGAACTTTTAGCAGATATGTGCACTTACAATTGATAAGCTCTTACAATAAAAATATTGGTAACTCTTATTGTACTCCTTTTGCCTCTCTAGAATTACAAACCTCTTTTTTCTATAATACCACCTACATTGATAAGCAATAGTAAAGCATGTTCATGGTTGTGATAAAGGAACTCATCAAGCAATTTCATGGGTTGTTTAAGCAATTTGTAATTCAGTTGACCACAACACTGGTGTACAGAAAACATGAACAGCAAAACCACAAATGCAAGACTTGATCCAAATAGTTTTATTTGTCCGAAAACTGCATTTTTATGCCACCAGTGCAGAAGCTGTGGAGGATTCGCTGTAAATGAAAAACAATGAATCAATTAAACTATTCTGTACGAAAAATGAAATGCATTTGACATTCAAATAATATTCATGTATGAAGGGGACTGGCAGTTGTGGCACAATATAGCCAAACTGCTAATTTACCTCCAGGGTTTATCTAGCACATAAGAAATATCTCAGTTCTTACAATAAAAGAATGGGACAATGAAATGTGCTCTGTACATTCTTTTAAATGTTACAACCTACTATTCTTTTAAATGTTACAACCTACTAAGTAATATGAAAAAAAGCACCACTTACTACTTCCAGTTGGGTGCAAGTACTCTCTTGGTCTTGTAGTAGCGGGCAAGCCTGTGGATTCTGCTCTCAACCAGAATCAGGCGGAACTTGGCATCCTTATCCTGCAAAAATACAAGCAGCAAGTATGAGGTTAACTCTAAATGTACTATGTTGACTACATCATAACATCACCAAAAAGTAAAAAAGGTGAATTGCAAGTGGGAAAGGGATGTCTTTTCTAATGCAACAAACCAGCCGATGGTAGCTTAAAATTAATGATGCTACACAGTAAATGAAAAACATGTTCTTATGTTATTGTTAATTTACCTTTCGGTTCCTTTCCAAGTGCTTCCTCACAGCCACAGCCTTCTTGATGAGGTGGTAGAGATCCTCAGGCAGATCAGGAGCCAAGCCCTTGGACTTCAGGATCCTAAGGATTTTGTTGCCAGTGACAAAACGCACCTGGGCAACACCATGGGAATCCCTGAGGATCACACCTAGAGGTAAGAGCAAGAGATATTAGATCTAGAACAATAACTAGCAAAACTGTTGACACTCTGTAGACTACGCATATGCGTTGACTGATTCCTTTCAATACAAGTTTTGAAGTTTTATCTACATCTGGTCGTAAATGTAGACTTACCAATCTGTGAGGGGGTCAGACCCTTCTTAGCCAGTTTAAAGATTTGCTCTTTAACATCATCTGATGTCAGTTTGAGCCACTAAAAAGACAAAAATCATGGTGACTGTTTAACATCATTTTGACAATGTTTGCATTTCTGTATATTCAACATCACTGTTCAGATAAAACTTACTGTGGGGACACTTCGTCTATAGGGCAGTGCCGACTGAGACAAGCCCTTGCTGGAAAAAAATAAGAATACAACATTAAAAATTTAATTAAATAATCCCAAAGTATACTGGTAATTGTTACATTACATCGGGTAATTGAAAAGTACAAAACAAACATCAAATATGCACAAAATTATAAAGAAAGATAACTTATTTTCCATTACACACCCTAAACAGTGGTACAAATTCGTTTTATGTGAAGAACTGTTCAGTGCAAAGTTAACAACTCGCCGCTAAGCACATCTGATATCGAACGTACGTTATATAAAAACGAATATCGCCTTCGCGAACATTTCGTGGCACATGTACAAACAAAAATTAATATTAATGACGGATTGTGTAGTCGAGAGCAGTTTTTAACACGGGCATCTGTCGAGGCTGCAGCCCGTCTCACTAACGTTACATGTGGTGCCATCACGTTATACAGAGGAAGAGAACGTGGAGACAGATTTGGGTTCTTTATAAACATTTCCTACATCAAACAAAGTATATTTTCGATCCTAAAGAGTTATCACCATTTTCGGTCGTCAGTGTGGTCCACAGAAGGTGTTATTTATCGTAAAATAAACACATACCCAGGAGCGTGCATACGACCCATGATGGCGGTTTTGAGAGCGAGGAAAGAGAAAGACCAAGCCGAGGCCGAGAGGAAGTAAAGTTTGAAGGCGGAAGTGATGTAAAATATAACTTCCGGCCTGGAAAATTCATGTATTTATTTTCTCTTTACAAAATGTTTTGTGTATGTAAGTAGTAGTTCTGCGTTTGAAATGATATTCTCTTGTATATCTGTTGAAACGTAATATTTATTTGTTTCGTTAAAAAGAATTGTTAAAAAGGCACGAATGTTGACCATATTGTGATATGATATGTAAGTGGTTATTGTCTTGTTTATTGATTATATGTGAATGACAATAAAGAAAAAGAAAAAAACTAAAAATGGTAATTATTTATTTTGTCTACATTTTAATTGATCACAGTTAAATAATACTAAAATAAAATGGAATATACAAATGTAAAAAAACAAAATAATAATTTTGATGCTTGCTGTCACCCAAATAAATAAAGTAAGAAAGTAAGTAAGTAAGAAAGAAAGAAAGAAAGAAAGAAAGAAAGAAAGAAAGAAAGAAAGAAAGAAAGAAAGAAAGAAAGAAAAGAGAACGAACTAAACTGTCTTTTTAAAACTACCAGCAGGTGGCATTAATCCGCCGCAAATCTACAGAAATATAAAAACGGATAGGATGGCAAAATGCTTAAGCATGTTATTAAATGGGCGGGGCTTAGTGGCAGGACTATCGAAATAACACGTATACATGTAATATTTTAAGTAAAATAATTGTGCTATTAATTGAACACATCAGTTTATATTAACTAAATGTTTATTAAAATGTCGCTGTGCCATTATATGTGACTTTTTGACCACTGCCACAGCAACACGTAAACGGCGTTATCACGTAATCCTTGTTACGTTTTGCTGCGCTTGTGAAGCCTGGCCAATCATAGTCATTTGCGGTAATCGTTTTGTACAAAAAGATCATAGAAAGCCTCTGTGCAGAATTGTATTTGTATAACATGCGTTTTAACAATATAATTAATACGTTTAAACGATTGTAGTCTTTTTATACTATATGTTTTAAATATTATAAAAACTGTGTGGAGATTTTAAAGCGACTCATAAGGGTCCCGGCTTTCTGGGCCCCCAAGCGCCCCCTGTCGTCTCATATTTCATTAGCAACATTTACAATCCCTGACCGCACTGAAAATCAAGCGCTGAGACTGATATACGTGGACCCGCTCTCTGTCTCCTGTGGCCGGGTCTAGTCTGTTAGCTCGCTAGCCGCTTTCAGCCTGCTTGCGTAAAGTCATCATCATCAGTCCAACATAACGGACAGTCAGGAAGACAGCGGTAATGAAAGGAACCCGAAAACACCAGAGATAGCTCGCTGAAACCGATATACCACCGTAAGTAACATGACTAAATTGTGAATATAGCACCGGGCAAGTTACCTCAGCGCACATAAAGCATCATTAAATCAACTTCTGACCAAATAAAACCCCAACGGCCAGTTTCGATGCTAGGTGGAAAGCTAATGAAATTAGCCGGTGTAAGGTTAAGCCACACTGTCAGCGACCGTACTGTAATATAATATAGCTTGCCAACATAACCGTGTATATTTAGTGTCGTGTTTTTTTCTCTATTAATGTTGTTTTTTCATAGTAGTAACGGATTTGTAGAGTGCACCAACAACAGTCAGATGTTTTGTTTTTAATCTTAGTGTGAGCTTTCTACCTAAACAGCATTTTTTTTCCATATGGTCGATTTAAATCTTAATTCGTTTGATGAACAGATTGCTGTCTAGGTATGGATATGTAGGTTTGAGAGACCGACAGTGTGTATTAATGCCTAATACTTATTCTTATCTCGTGTTTTTTTCCAGATGGCCTTTATAAAGGGGCTCCTCACCAGCTGCCTAGTGTTGGCCAGTTTGATTTTCTGTACCAATGCAGTGCCAATAAGTATAGATAAAACAAAAATAAATATCCCAGAGGAAACCATCAAGGAGTCACCCCAGAGCGTGGTAAGCTATCTGAATCAATTACATAAGCCCTGGCAGCATACCAGCCTTATAGCTATGGTTGAGTTGGTAGAGGATTGCATTAGTAGTTCAAAGTTCATGTGTTTGATTCTGATGAAACACACATAGACATAAAACATGTATAGCACTGTATGTCGCTTTGGATAACAGGATTTGCCAAATGCACAAATGCTATAAATTTATGAAAATTCACACCCAGATATGCTGGTTGCATATCAGTAAAGGATTAACCATTGTGTGGGTAACAAGCTCACAACTTTAAAAACATTGAGAATTATACAGAAATGTAATTTCTGCAATTTTGTCTAGGACACTGGACTGCATTATGACCGCTATCTGAGGGAGGTCATCGATTTCCTTGAGAAAGATCAACATTTTAGAGAAAAGCTCCACAATACAGACATGGAAGATATTAAGGTAAGAAACAGCATGTCATATGTGTGTTATGAATAACAAAGGTCACGCAGAGCTAATCTTTGATTTTTGCTGATTTTAGCAAGGAAAATTGGCTAAAGAGCTTGACTTTGTGAGCCACCATGTCAGAACCAAGCTGGATGAGCTGAAGAGGCAAGAGGTCAGCCGTCTAAGAACGTTGATCAAAGCCAAGCAGGACATTGAAGGAGGAAATGGTGAGAATGTTTGTGAAAAACCTGTTTATTTTTGGTGTTACAAAACGCTGACAGTTTTTTAATGTCTGTTTGTTTTTGTTTTTTTGGTGATGGTTAAAATAAACAAAAATGACATGCTTGACTTATTGACACCTGCATAACATGTAATAACATGTTAATTAACAAACATAAACAAAAGAGACAAAACTAGAAGGAACTCCTGATTTGATAAATTATATTTAAGTCTGAAGGTTCCTGAGCGTTTGTGAAATCTTTGCCCCATCAGATATTGCTGTGGATCACCAGGCCTTACTCAAACAGTTTGAATATCTAAACCACATGAACCCCCACACCTTTGAGGTTGAGGATCTGGACAGGCTCATCAAATCGGTATGTCATGGTGCTATTCCTCTTCAGGTTTCATTTGGTTCCATAGTTGTTGATTTTCATATGCTTACATTGTTGGATTTTGGTGCTCGTAATCCTAAAGCTGTGGAAAGTTTGTGGACATGCTCTTTTTATGAACAGGTTTGGACATTTCAGTAATTACTGTAAAAAAATACTCTAAAGGCCAAAGTATGGTCCATTTTTTTCCGTGTCCCCAAGAGTTTGCGTACAGTGTGCGTGACGCATTTTTCGCACCTCTGGATTTTTGAAAACCTGCGTACATTGTATATGTATGACACACGTGCTTACAGGAAAATGTACTATGTAGCCCAGGAGATGCAGTGCATTTTGTCACAATGATCATGTGTCGAGCATCTGCATAAACGTACCTGTCAAATAAACGATGCTTTGCAGCGTTCAAACTAAGCAAACATACACGTAAAAAAACAGACTACACTATACCCGAACATTCTGGCAAAATCTTTGCTTAAACTTTGTTTTACTATAAAAACCTTGGAACGTGTGTTGAAAGAATATATAGTTTGATTCATAAAATGAAATATGTCTCAGTACATAATGGGGTGGTTTCCCAGACAGGGATTAGCTTAAGCCAGGACTAGACCTTAGTTAAATTAGGATATTTAAGTCATTTTTAAAAGCATAATTTATAAATAAACACAACAAAACACTCACACTGATATTTTTTAAAAATATGTCAGAGCAAGTAGTTTTCGATCAAGACATCACTAACATTTAAGCTAGTCTAGTGGTGCTTTTCGTTTGCATAGTACCCCACGGTTTGGTTTGTGTCGGGTCAGCTTACTTTTGGGGGCTTTTCCACTGGGTGCAGTACGTAGTACCCGATACATTTTTTAGTACCACCTCGGTTGGGTTCTAAAGCGACCCAAGCCGATACCAAAACGTGATGTGAAAATACTGTAGATCACCGATTGGTCTGAGAGAATCCACAGGTTGAGAATCGGGAACACCGTTTTTTCCAGACTTGGAATGTACAACAACGCTCTCACTTGTGTGATGTCATAGCAGTAGGCAGCGCAAATATAACGATATACCTTAATTCCTCCCACTCCGAAGTGTTACCAAACTCGATGGAAAAGCTAACCACGCCAAAGTGAGTTGATCTGACCCAAACCAAACCATTGGCTACTATCCAATGGAAAATTGCCAATGCCATAGGACTAGGCTTAAGCCCTGTCTGGGAAACTGCCCCATTATGTAATATTGTGCTGTTCCAATTTAATGTTTTTAAATGATGTCTCACAAACACAGTCTCAAGGATTTGTGCAATCTTCAATATGCACTTTATCATGTAAGGAGTAGTTTTTTAATATTATAAAGACACAGTGAAACTTTTGTTCTTATTTTGAGGTCAACACATTTACAAACAACATCTTAGTCATGTTCTTTTTGTACAATTAAAACCATTAATGGTTGGTAAACAAAAAGTAATGGTACCCTGACAAAATTTCATGGCCATTTAGTCCATAACGCAGATGAAAATTCACCAGTTTTCCAAGGAACAGGCCAGGAAAGAAAGGCAGTAAAACATCCTAAAATAACTAATACTCATACACATTTTATAATCCCACAACAAAGGCTACTAAAGATCTGGAGAACTACGACAAGGAACGGCATGAAGAGTTTAAGAGGTACGAGATGATGAAAGAGCATGAGAGGCTGGAGCACCTAAAGACGCTGGATGAGGAGGGCAGGAAGAAAGAGGAGGAGCATTATGAGGAGATGAAGAAGAAACACGCTGATCACCCCAAAGTCAACCATCCGGTGAGTCTGCACGCAACTTCTTTTCTTCTGTGGTTTCACTAAGGATATGCTCATGCTTCTCTTTATGTTTCCATGTGTAGGGGAGCAAGGATCAACTGAAAGAAGTGTGGGAGGAGGCTGATGGCCTTGACCCTGAAGATTTCGACCCCAAAACGTTCTTTAACCTGCACGGTAAAAGATTTTCTCAAACTCATGCTCTCCATTCAGCTTAGCCACAAGATAAGAAATTAAATGTTTAATTGTTTTCACTTTGTGTTGCAGACACTAATGGAGATGGTTTCTTTGATGAACAAGAGTTGGAAGCTTTATTCACTAAGGAGGTACTGAGCTTAAAGATAAAAAAAAGGAATTCTATTCAAAATAGTTTTTTTAGTTATATTGTATAAATTATAGATTGTAGTTACAAATTGTTCTGCTTTTATATCACAAAATAGAGTTTGTCTTCTTGTGTGATTCTGCTTTTTAAGCTTGAGAAAATCTATGATCCAACTAATGAAGAGGATGACATGGTGGAGATGGAGGAGGAAAGGCTGCGAATGAGAGAACATGTCATGAACGAGGTTAAATAACAGTCCAATCTGACTTTTACCAAACTTATGAACTTTTCTAAATCTGTAACATTTATCTTTCACAGGTTGACTCCAACAAAGACAGATTGGTGTCCTTAGATGAGTTCCTGGTTGCCACAAAGAAGAAAGAGTTTCTTGAACCAGACAGCTGGGAAGTGAGTATGGTGACAAGTCATAGGAAATATGTATTTAGGTCACTGCTCAGTGTCTTGTCATACACAGCCATAAATGTAGGATGGTTGCCATATATAGATATGCAAAGTATACCAAGTCCTTTATTTGTCTCATATGCAAATGTTTACAGGCAGTTAGATGTTTTTCTGCAGGTCAACTCCAGCCAAATTGTGCATATGAAAAATATCCTGAAATAACAGAAACAAATATATAGAAATAGAGAAGCACCAATATTAAAATTTTCCAGCGATATGACCATTCATTTGACATTTTCTATACACAGAGCTCAAATTCATTGCATTTCCTGTTCTCTTTTGATTGACAGGATATATCGGCTATGACTATCGGCTGTTTTTAAACTATCTGCCGATATTGTAAAAAATTGCTTTTATCGTCCGATAACGATTATTGCCTGATATATCAGTGCATATTGTCAAATATAAAGCCGGGGGAATTGATTTGATGTGAATTATCTTATGATGAACTCAGACTCTAGAGCAGAATCAGGCATATACCGAGGATGAAATGAGAGAGTTTGAAGAGCAGCTGGTGAGACAAGAGCAAGACTTAAACCAGAAAGCAGCTGACCTTCAGAAACAGAAAGAGGAGCTGGAGAGACAACAGGACCAGCTTAATGCCCAAAAGATAGAACTGCAGCAGGTATCTGAACTGATTCCTATATATAATAATGTGATTTAACACAATAGTTTCTCATTCACACGTGTTGTCTTTACTATCAGGCTGTGGAACATATGGAACGATTAAAAACACAGAACGAACAGCCTGAGATGCATTGTAAGTAATGCTTTCATTTTTTTTATTTAACATGTTTGTTACACTTGGTCCTAGATGTTACCAGTCTAATTCCACAAATATCATAAATAGCATTTAGACTGCCAAAGACGTAGTAGGGGAGAGCGGGGCACAACCTAACGCTTTTTTGTTTTGGCTCAATCATTAAAAAAATATTTGAGTTTGATTAATTATATTTTTACACAAGCAACACACACATCTTTGCTACAAATGAACATTTGAAGTTTGTTTCTAGTACTTACAATTCTTGGACAATTACACCAAACGTGACAGAAGTGCAAACGTTACAACTTACCCCATAGGTGGGGTTAATTGTAACAGGTGGGGTTAATTGTATCAGGCAGGGGGTTAGTTGTAACACTTGCTAAAAATTAAGTTTGCAGGCAAATATTTCAATACTATTTTGTCTATATACTTGAAGTGGATATTGTTTATATATCTGTCTATAATAGACAGGTATCCATACTATTCATCCCTCATCTAACCATAGTTCAATTATAAATGGATACAAATGTCTAATAAATGTGTGAGAAAAGTAGCACAATTATGACAAAAAAAAAAAACTATATGTGACCCAGTCTGTAAAAACCATACTAATAGTCAAAATTCTGAGATAATGAAAATCAAAGTCTGATTTTAGCCATTCATTTTATTATGATTTTAATCTTTGACATGACCTTATTCAATCAATATTAAAGATATGAACAAAAATTTATTTTGAGAAACAATTTTTGAAAAGACAGGCACATTAGCCCGCTGGGTAAGACTATTTTTAAGCTTACCAAAAAAGTTGCTAAGAGCTGCAGACATATTTCAAAAAGATGCTTTGTTTTAGTCAACAAAACACTTATTAATATGACATAGCATTGGATTTGGTATCTTACACACCCAACTCAGAAACTGAAAAAAAAACATCTGATGAAAAAATGTACTTACATGCCACCAAAACCCTCTTTCATCAATAACTCTATGGAAAACATTATACCTTTCCATAAATTTGCAGGAGACTGTCTTTTGGCAGCGTGAAAACAATACGGGAAAAACAAATTGTTCAACCATGTGCAACAATGTTAACGGTCCGTGCTACAACTAACGCCACATTTTTGCCCCGCGCACCCCTATAGCCCGGAGTATAGTCTGTTTTTTTTATGCATACACAAACGTACGTGCACGACGAACGTCGAACGCACAGCCTTGCTAAGCATAGTGACATACCACATTCTCCTTTACGCTCATGATGACGAAAACTGTGTCACTCACGCTGTGCGTGGACCTTCCTGTAAAAAATGGTGTGTATACAGATACAATTTGTGCTAAATTAAAATGTCCAAGAATGCCATAAGTATACATTCATATAGGCAATGACTAAACCCTAAATCTCTCTAACCAGTGGAAGGAAATGCTGTTCCTGAGATGCTAGGACACGACCAACCTCCTATCCCACCTGAACATCAGCCTCTGCCCCCAGGACACCAAGAAATCCCCCCAGAACAACACGTTGTACTCCAGAATCAGCAGGATCTAGGACAGGGACACCATAATATTCCCCGAAACAACCAGCCAATGCCTCCAGGCCACAACAACCTACCCCAAGATTCTCCACAGGTGCTCCTTAACCACAATAATGTGCCATAGGAGTGTTATATGGCTTTTACTGCTAAACAGCTATGTGTGATTATGTGGAGGACCTGACCAAGCACCAGGCAAACAGAGACTTCAACAAACAGGAGGACCACCTGCCCAGTACAAGTCAATGATTACCTGTGCGCACATTTGAGCTGCTGTTTAAGCAGGGAAGTGACTGGTTTCATACATAATGCAATTGTAGTAAATGCAGATTTTGCTATTTGATTTCTGTTTGTAATCGCAAGCGTCTTTTCATTTGTTGTTAATATTTTATTATTATTTTTCAACATGGAATTGAATGTGTGTGTGTGCTTTTGTTTTGCACATTTACTGTTCAGGAATTTTTATGGTACATACAGAGCCACGTAAGTTCTAGTTGTGGTATGTCACAATATTGTACTGGAAATGTATGGTTTCATTTATTTTAAAGGATTGATTTGGGCTACCATGAAATTTTAACTGTTGCCTACAGTGGGAAGAGTAAAGTTTGAGTTGGATGTCAATAAAAACATCTATTTGAAAAGTTTTTTTTTTCTCCTTATGAACGAAGTAACAAACCCTGTATACTCAAGTGAACCAGTATGAAGTTGAGTTAAAGGTTCTTAGGATCTAATATTTTTTAGCATAGTCAGCAGAAGGCATCCTGTTTATAATGTATAGGTGCTATAACAGCACTAAAATGGTTCCCATAGGATAACAGGCTTTAAGGGCTATTTAGCACCTTTTTCCTGTATAAAAAATAGCTAGTTGTAATTTAACTCACTTACAGAATGTAATGCATATTGGGCTAGGTTTGCATGTGCATTTGCCTTGTTGCTATAACACAGACAATTCCTGCTCACATTTTACTCCCTTGAAACTTGTTTAAAAATCATTTATTATCATTCGTTAGCATTAACATTAATAAACCGTAATTCAGAGAAATACAATGAAGCAGTCATTCAGCCACATACAGTACAATACATTTCCTGTAAACCATTTGGCTGGGCCAAAAAAGAAAAATCACAATACAGTACATACAAGTTAATTCTTCACATTAACTTAACAGTTCGTTTGGCCAAAATCAAAGTGCCTTTGGTATGTGGTGTACTTCACATTCAAAATCTACTGGCTGTTCCCAGCTACACGTTCCGAGTCGTTTTCCTACCAGGTTCAACTAAGATCCAGACACCCATAATCAAAGGCACGTGTTCTGTCTCAAAATGTTTGAAGGCTGTGCAATAGCATATGCTTGAGAGAAAGAGCATTTCTGAGCAATTACAGTGCTGAAGTGCTAGAGTCTCAACGATAGATCGTTTTCCCAAAACTACTGATTGTGTCCTTACTTGCTAGGCATGTTCACATCTAACTACATGGTCTGGAGTGTCACGAATTGTTCAGGAGTCCCGACGGGTGAGAGAGGGCTGATAATAGCTAAAGTACAGGGTCTAGCTTGTCTGTTGTGTAGCCACGGGACCCATTCCTCTGCTGGAGCGATAAGATCCACCTCGTCCTGAAACCCAAACACATCAGTACTGATTAAAATAGTCTCATTTTATTATTTTGTATTGTTTTCATTTAATTTTTCTTTAAAAATCTGCACAAATGCAGACTGCAAATCATGTAAAGTGCACCAATGGTTCCATTAGAGCAGTGGTGCCGTACAGTGCATCCCTTCTTGGCCCACAAAAAATTTTTTATGACATAAAACACTTGAAAATTAAATTATACAATGTAGTGATGTTGGTTTGTAGCCTTATTTTTCAGAGGTTTAATTACACTGAATTTATGATAAATTCATGTATTTTATAAAATGTCATAAAACTGGGGCCCCCTGCCCCATGTTTGAGAACCACTGCATAAGAGGATATCCAAAGTTCAAAAGTCTCACTTCTGGACACAGATTATTTATGATGCAACAGCTGAAAAAAAGTGAAGTGACTTATAAAATTAAAAAGGAACAGCACATACAGTGGTCCTGTAGCTTACTTGGAAGAGCATTGCACTAGTAATGCAAAGACCATGGGTTTGATCGCCAAATAAACATTTATCGCTTTAGAGTAAAGCATCTGCTAAATGCATAAATGCAAATAGAATTTATTTTAATAACCTGGAATAGCATTAACCCCTTCAGCCCTGGGTCCACTGGAATGGACATCACATGTTTTGTGGTTCAAACCAATAAAAATGCTGATCAACCAATCAAAATAAGTCACGCTGATTAAACACCTGAATAATCAGGTCTGAAGGTGTTAAAGAATCTTAGTAGGAAAAGAAAGCCCAACAGAATTCACTTCAAGGTAAAGTAACATGACAGATGTTTACTTTTCAAAAAACATGTTTTGGCCATCCAGGGATTTTGACGATCCGATCATTTTATTTTTTTAGTACACTTTAAATGTGTGTTAATTTTTTACACATTTTATTTGTGTTACGCTATTAAACACATTTTTAGTTAAAATAAAATGTGTTGTTCTATTAGTAACACTGATCGAGTTGTTTTTAACACACCCATTTTTGCAATGTATATTTCCTGAAATGGCTGTTAATGTTCATCATGCATGTCAGTTTCATTAAAGGGATAGTTCAGCCATAAATGAAAATAATGTCATTAATGACTCACCCTCATGTCGTTACAAACTTGTAAGACCTCCGTTCATCTTCAGAACACAGTTTAAGATGTTTTATATTTAGTCCAAGAGCTTACTGACCCTTCATTGAAAATCTATGTACGGTATAGTGTCCATGTCCAGAAAGGTAATAAAACACCATCAAAGTAGTCCATGTGACATCAGTGGGTCAGTTAGAATGTGTTGAAGCATCGAAAATACATTTTAGTCCAAAAATTATGATTTAATTCAGAATTGTCTTTTCTTTCCCGTCTGGTCAATGAACGGTCAAGCAAGCTCTCGGACTAAATGTAAAACATCTTAAACTGTGTTCCGAAGATAAACGGAGGTCTTACAAGTTTGGAACGACATGAGGGTGAGTCATTAATGACATTATTTTCCTTTTTGGGTGAACTATCATTTTAAATAAGGTAGATAAAACTGCACCAGTTGCTGAGAAATTTTGTCACTTCCCATACCCCCACTCCCCAAGGCAAATAAATTTAGGGATGCATAAAGACTTCATACCAAATAATAAAAAAAATTAACGGGAAAGTTCCTCCAAAGTTGAAAATTCTGTCATCATTCTCCTACTCATACCAAACTACATTCCAGATGGTTAGGTTGAAAAAGTACACAATAACATGGACAGAAGTCAGTCATTTGTGGAACCATGAGGTCGACAAAACTTTCAAATTTGGGGGAACCATCCTTTAAATTTCATTTGAGAGCAGGATGTACTACATAGGCAAAAAAGCAAACAGCAGAGCTGCAGAGAACTGACCGGTAAGCTGACCAATCACCTGCCTTCCCTTAGACTACAGGAAGTCAATCCTCAACCTTCGGAAGGCAAAGGGTCACAGGACAGGTGAGAGGATTTCCGTGCACAGAGAGCAAAAAGAAAGCAGCGGCAGACAAGCAGGTAATGCAACACATCTTTATTGAAACAATCTCTCAAGAAATGACATGAGCATACAAAGGGCAGGACAGGTGAAAACTCTTCAAATGAAACGGGGAGAAACATAAAAACGAACAAACAATTAATGCCTTCATAGTGCCCAATACACAGGCAAGAACCGAGTGTGGGGAAAAGGGACGGGCCAACAAAATATCAAAAAACACTCTCTTGGATTGGACTGACAGTGGCAGTTATCTTTTTGCATTTGATTTTATAAAAAAAATAAATTAATGAAAATCTTTCAAGTTTACAGGAATACTTATGTTTTAAACAAGACCCGGCTGAAAAATCGCAACACTGACTGTTTCAGCCCCGAACGTGTCTCTGTAAAACACATTAGTGTATTAAAACTATCAAAGCGAGCTCACTGGAGTCAATAAGCTGAAAACGAAACCACTGACAGGAGTAAAAATATGGGCTGGGGAAAACGTTCTCAGTAACCGAATGGCCAAACAGACTTCTCAAAGTCTTCTCAAAGGTTTTTAGGATGGCATGGCTTGAGTATTACCTCGAGAAATACCTCGAGGTCCCTGGACAGCCCCTCGCTTGAAGCTCTGCTGATATCCATCCTGTAAACAAAACGCACGTTACAACTACGGTAACGTCTCTGCATTCTCATACTTAAAGGACAAGTTCGGTATTTTAGACTTAAAGCCCTGTTTTCAGATTGTTTATGGTCAAATAGAATGGTTTTGACTGAAATTTCGACATATGCGGCTGCCCTGAGAATTTTCGCGTGTTTGTGTTTCAGCTCAGACCTCTACAATGGGTCTATAGGTGCACTGGAACAATCCTTCCTAAAATGCATTAAACTTTCGTTTACAAAGACGTGAAACTCACCGAGTGGTCAGGGGTGTTCACTGGTATGCTCACACAAAAATCGCTGCAAAAGACGCATTCCAACAGGTTTTATCGTAGTTTTTACCAACTCCATTGACTGTATTAGACGTCCTGTGAGGTACGGTATTACTCCGCGCCGGGAACTTTGTTTCTATTCTTGCAATTGGCAAAGGCGGATTAGCGCCACCACCTGGGCTGGAGTGTTTATTATTCAAGCTCTAAGCGGAAGAATGTACGGGTGTGAGGCGTTTGGGGAAATAGGTCCACAAGTTAACAACGAATGCTAAAACAGCTGTTGGAATGCGTCTTTTGCAGCGATTTTTGTGTGAGCATATCAGTGAACACCCCTGACCACTCGGTGAGTTTCACGTCTTTGTAAACGAAAGTTTAATGCATTTTAGGAAGGATTGTTCCAGTGCACCTATAAAGCCATTATAGAGGTCTGAGCTGAAACACAAACACGCGAAAATTCTCAGGGCAGCCGAAAATGTCGAAATTTCAGTCAAAACCATTCTATTTGACCATAAACAATCTGAAAACAGGGCTTTAAGTCTAAAATGCCGAACTTGTCCTTTAACTTTAAAGGTGCAGTGTGTAACTTTTAGAAGGATCTAATGACAGAAATGCAATACAATCTACATGACTATATTACCAGTGGCGTATAAAGACCTTACATAATTAACTGTATTGTTTTTATTACCTTATCTACATACACTGCGAGTCCCCTTACATGGAAGTTGCCATTTTGTGCATGTTTCTACAGTAGCCCTAAACAGACAAACTGCACTACAGATCGCGTTTTGTCATTATTGTATTTTGTCTTAAACAACGACATGTTTGTCCTTTGTCTCTATGCGTTTCGTTAAACAGTGGACTGAGCCGTTGGTAGCAATTCACAATCTCACTGCTAGATGCCGCTAAATTCTACACACTGCACCTTTAAATCGTTTAACAGCATTATTTTTCTTCAAGTTACCCGTTGGTAGGTGCTGTTGGAGTAATCTCTTGGAGTGTTGAATTGAGTCTGCCCATATCCGGTGTTAGGAGTGTTTGGGAATGGAGCGCGATACCCGTCGTATCCACCTGAGGAGAAAGAAGAATTTTAACATACAAAAATTTAAACTACCATTTGCCACACTACCTGAAAGACGAGTCTAACCTCTAAATCCATTTGATGATCCACGGTAGCCGTTCAATGCCCCTCTGGGATTTCTGGGTCCACCACGTGGCATTGCTCTGTTGCTGTAAAAGGACTGACCTGGCCGCCCAAAACCTGTGCTCTGTCCGGAGGACTGCTGAGGTGCAGACGGATGTCCCCCTGAAGATTGAATACCTTGGTCTTGAGAATGGAAAGGACCAACTACTAAAAAAAAAAAGTGCATAAAAAATACTTCACATATAGCACTTCACAGTTCTTTACCACACTGTTGGGTAATATAAAAAGTTTCTACTAACCTGACTGCATGGTTTCCTGTGGCATTTCCTGCTGCTCTGCTGGAAGTGTGGCCTGTGCGCTGAAACCCTGGCCGTAACTACTCTGGTACTGGCTGGAAATCTGCTGAGAATCCATCTCACTGGTAGGAGGAACTGGTGCATTCATATTAAACACCTAACAGAGGGGAAAACATGTTAAAAACTTCCATTACAAACAAGGACAAAACATCACATAACGCCTTTAACTTTACTTCTACGGTCATACGTGTAACAGGTCAACCACAAAGGGGAGACAATGCGCTTAATACAATGGGTACAATAAACAAGCTCCAAGGCTTGTAGGAGAGAGCTTTAAATATACCCTTTCCACCCAAAACAATCTTGTTACACAGCATGAGCAAACAAAACGAGAAGCAGAATGGAGAGACAAACTCTGAGGGGATGAATTGGAAAGGGCATGGCAGACAGGTGGAGTCCTACCGCTTGCATGGACTGGAATGGAGCTGCGTTAACGTTGATGCCGCTGTGAAGGGGTTTGGAGACAGGCTGAAACACCTGGGGCTGAGAGGAAGGGGAGGGGGGCTGCTCAGACGACAAGGGCATGGAGACCTAGGGTGCGTACATTCAACATCACTCACATATCGGAGCCAAACTGTCCACACAGCATTTGCAAATCCAACGTGGTATACGTGGTTACCTGGAGGGGGTCAATGGCGTCTGTTTGCGGTCGAGGGTCAGAGGCATGAGGAGGCTGATAGACGGGCGGTGTGGAGGAGAAAGCCTCTTTCGGAGGAGAGACCATAGGGACCTGGGCAGGGAAACGGAAAGCATTTTAGCAGTGCTTACGATGGACAGATCAATCTTATTGATGCTGATAATGCAACTTACTTGTGTAGGTTCTGGCTGCACAGGAAGTGTGTTGTGTTGGGGGAGTCTGGATTCTGTGTGAGCTAAAAAGAAGCATTTTTTCAATGTCATGGTGTTTAAATAAGACACTGTATTTTTAAGTGTGAATACAGTTACACCAACCTGACGGACAGCCCATCTGTGCCGGTTTCATAGGTTGTGCAGACACAATGGCAGGATCTAAAGGTGGTCCATCAAACTCCAGCATGGAGTCCTGCATTATGTCACATTTGCATTAGAAAAGACCATTTCTATGCTTAAAATAAAAAGCACAATGTGACATTTCATTCTGACCTGCATGAAGTTGAAGGTACCCTGCATTTGAGCCATGAGGTCTTGGACCACCTGCTTTCTGATCACAGGGTCTGCTGCGGGGGTGGGAGGCAGGACAGCGTTTAGCGTGTGCGGCTCTGAGCTGACCAGAGGCGGGCTCACGGCTGTAGACGACTGCTGTGGCTCCTGGAGGGAGCTCACCGTCTGCAAAGCATAAAGAGTGGAGGGGGCAACATAAGCAAAAGCACTTTTAATGACTCTAAGGGGGCAGGTACACCAAGTATTTGTCCCGCCCACTGCGATTGGATGGCTGAGTGAAAAGTGACATTTACGAGCTGAGCCTTTTACCCAAAGTTGAACATTTTCAGCTCTGGGCATGGGAAAAAAGTGTTTTTGAAAAGCGTGGACCTTTCATTGAAAACAATTGAATACATATGCCGGCCACAGACGAAAAACCCTTTGGTGTACACGCCCCCTAAACCACTTTTAAATGCAGTTAGGGTCATACGCAAGATGCAGAAAATAATCATACCTGAGAACTTGTGTTCCACTCTCCTACTTGTTCTTTGTCACTGCTATAAGCAGGTTCTGGAATGAACTGTCGGTTTACAAACTAAAAGCAAGAAATGGGGAGCAATGAGCATTGAAGACAAGCTTGGACAATAAGATTAAAACACAATTATGCATAGATGTCATGCCATCTAGCCATCCCCAAAAGTAGAAATCCACAGTGAGCTTATACAAAGTAAGGGTGGTAATATCAATTCGCACCTCTGTTGCTTCAACTTCAATAGGTTCTGTGTATTCTTGAGCAGACCCATCTGTGAAAAGACAGGCACAAATTGGGCGATCAGCTTTGATTTTGTCCATCACATTGAGGTACGATATTGAAGGAAAATGGGATATAACGGTACAATAATGCTTTAAAGCTTGTAAAATCCATTTACCAGGCATGAAAACCGGTCATGGGGGAAATAGGTGAGAAGGGTGCTCGAGAGGCGATGTGGCCTCTGTAAACATTTGACTAGTAACAGAAACCATGTTTAATTAAATGGGTTGATAAATGTGGAAAGCTGTAACAAGTAGCATTCCTTTACTATTTTACATCTGCAATAATTTTATTTTGCCATAATCTGACCATCAGTCGCAAGGCCATACAATTTTAAGTTGGCCTTGGAATAGGGTGGACCTGAAGGCCTACATCTAATTTAAAATGACTTAATTTTACAATATAGTACTGGTTAAATGAATTACATTATGGTTTTTGAGTCATGGGTTGAATCGAAAATAAAATAAGAACAAATCAAGACATTACAAGCATATAAAATCGAAAAGAACAAAGTAGAAGTATTGATTAGGTAGAGAAACAGTATCAAATTAATATAACACTGTTTTTAATATATAAATTAATATAAATGATCTTTTTAAAGCTATAAAAGTACTATAGTTTGATTAACATAATGACTCAAACATAAGCATTTCTTATAAGACGAACTGTCCCTTTAACGACGGAAAAGCGATCTATACACCGACACATGATCAACTTCTCACTTATAATAAACGACTGTTTTTATGAGAATACTTGCAGAGACTGTGGTATTACAATATAGTTTATATACCATCAATTATGTGTTTGCGTGATTTTTGAAACGCGTTTCAGTGCGTGGGCTTTGGGGTTTGTGCGCGTATGCGCACAGAAAACAGTTAACTTTAGCGTCTTTGTCGCACAAATAGTCTAAAATCGCTTAAATGTTACTGTAAACGGTAAACTTTCTCATTAACAGTATTAGTAACAGTATGTTCTTACTACAGCATTTCTTGCAATATTTTGCAGTTTAAGTACTTACAGCCGTAGACTAGTAGACCAATGTGACTTACAAGCGAGTATGTCCATCATTCGTTCCAATCCTTTCCAACAAAAAATCTTTTGTCACTTTTTTATGTCAGTCTGTGTATACATGTTGTTTTGATTGATTGACGAATTCTACAGTTATAGTTTTACAGCATTTTCTGTTGACTTTACACCCTGAAGGCAGTCGCTCTACGCATCTTCAACAAGCGTGTATGACGAGGAACACAGAAAGACGGATGACATCACAGTAGCGCGAGAGCCGTTCGAAAGCAGACTTCCTTATGGCTTCTCGATTCACTCTCGTGATACTTTGATGTCACCTGCCTGCCTGTCGGTTTTTGCAGCGCAGCATGAGCTCAAACAAACCTAATGTCTGGGATACATGTTGGATGACGGCGAAGGGCGCGTCTACAAACAACGCGCACATACCCCCCCCCAAAAAAAATGTTTTCTCATCGAATCTACACGATTCACGTGGGTCACCTTTTTGGCTTCAAAACGGCGAATTTCGCCGAAAGGTGAGGGAATTTCATGCCTGATTTACATTATAATTAAATATAATTAAAATTATGAACATTATTTAACCAGCAAGAAATTTTTTATATTGCTTTGTGGAAAAGAAAGCATCATTCAAAAGCTTGCTTCCGTCTACATTGACCTAAAACTGATTACACATATTCAATAGTCATTCAGTTATTGCATATGAAATTTTGTGATATTTCGGTCATTTTAATATATCTTGCAGCCAAGGACCGCTCACTCATCTAGGAAAATGCACAGGCCTAATTGCAGTGTGATCATAAAAGTGCAGGTACTTTTGGTGCCCAAAGTTATTTTCTTTAGCTTTTTTCATATGGTCATGTTTTTAACCTCTTAAAATTTCAATTTTTTGACAGAAAACTTCACATCATACAACAACTCAAGAACAAAAAGCTAAACATGCCACATATATCAGGGTTTCCCGCAGCACTTTTTAGTTCGGGCGGCTCACCTAAGCTGGGATACCCTACCACCTTAACTAGGTCGTCCAAAAAAAAATTCCAACAAATGCCACATGGCCGAAATGAGAGAAAGACATGGTCCGTCACTGTCTGGAGGATAACTAGCCTGTTGATAAAACATTTAATTCATTACTAATCTAGTATGTGTTCATTTTCTGTCATAGTTTCGCATACTCCCCTCCCCTTTGATTGCCACGCCCCCGGCCCGCCCACCTGCACAACTCTACCACCTTAACTAACAAATTTTCTGCGGGAAACCCTGTATATATAAAAGCTGAAATTTTTGTGATTCAAATGATGTTAACCTTTTTAAGATACCATCAACACAGTAGGTACAATTACGCGTCCTTTTAAGGCCTTTTATTCAGCCTTTTTCAGGAATGCTAAGGGGTTTTAATTATTTTAAAAATTTGGTAAGATGTTACAGACCATAACAATATAATATCTTCTGTAAAATGCCTTGTAGCTGAAAATCTCGATTAACTGTTATCCGAATTAGTCAAGTGTCAATTCAGTTAACGTCAAACTCAGTTGTCAAGGTAGGGTAACAGTGTTGACATTCATGTACCATAATTTTTTTCATAGTTTGGCTGGTCCTGTAACTTCTATTCAGGTGCGATTTATGTCAAAATTTAGTTTTTTTATAAGTCTTAGAGATGAGACAATGGATCTTATTACAGAGATCTCGCGAATTCAGGTATGATCACGCGACAAAGTCATTCCGCAGCGCATCCCCAGCCTTTCCGCAGTCGGTGGAAATTGGGGGTAAATAAACGCAACGTATAGTCCAGTGCAACTTATGTTTTTTCCTCTTCAAAATGTATTTTTGACTGATGCGACTTATACTCCGGAGCGACTTATAGTCCAGAAAATAAGGTATGTGTGTTTGAGAGAGGGAGAAATAGTGTGTATATCTCTGTTACACACTGTTCCTTGGAAACGTGAGAGTTTTTGGAGCTGCAACATGGTGCTGTGGTGCGCGGAATTAATTGTTACTAGATGATGTGTCATATGTTATTATATGTTGTATGGTTGCATCAAGGTTTCCTTAAAAATGTAATTCAGTTTTTTCTCTGCCCTGCAGAGGAAAATGACCATAAACTTCACTTTTTACCTGGCTCAGGGGAATGGTCTTCAATCTCTGGCGATTCCACCGCAGCCGTCCGTGTCTCCTCCTCGCACACTCCGTTCTGATGTGTTTGAGCATGATCAAAGTACCCACTTAGCAGCATCTTGTCCAAGGTCTCCTTAAGGGCTTTGTCTGTCAAGAGACACATGGGAATCAGATTCAACACACATGGATGTTCTATCAATGCCTCTATTCATCAACTGCCCAAAAACCCATGAACAACTGCAGCAAATAAGTAAAGCATTAGTTTGCACAAAGTTAGAGGTAGGATCGTGACTCCAGGCAGGCCCTGTCCATCAGTTTAACCACCAACAGAGAGGTTTTGTGCACAAAACTGGGTGCCTGCCCAACATTGTAAAGCACTGCTGACTCTCATTAGCCAGAGCACAGCTTTCAAAAACTATGGCAACAATCATAAGGGACTGCAAGTGAGCAACGGCCCTGCTGGGTTTCAGCCTTACTTGATTGCAGATATTTATTTGATTAAAAAAGTTGATGTACGTCCCTGAAAGTTACTTACATGTGGTTCCCGCCACAGCTTTATCCCTTCCTTCCAAAAGTTCCCACAGATGTACGGACGTTTCCTCAAACTGCTCTGCCAACCTAGAAATCAAAAGTCACTTTGATGCAGTCATCCCAAAACACACTGAATGAACAACCAATTGGAGCTACACAGAAAAAGCAAAATTTCATACATCGGCGCCACTGTGTCCTCACCTTACACTAGAGTCCCTTTCAGGACCAATCAGCTTGTAAAACTCGTCCAAGCCGATGAGCTCCGACTCTGTAAGTGCAGGTGCTTCCCCGCTGCATTGAGTCAAGTCCCTCCTCACGCTTTCCTCCCCAAGCTGATCCAGCAGGTACTGAACCTCAAGTACAGCCTTCAGTCGCTTACGTTCCACCTCCTCCCTCTTCATCTGCTCCCGCCGTGTCGCCTTTTTCACAGTTTTCTGGATCTACAAGAGAGCAAGCGGGCGTAAGCTAGACATCAAGTAAAAGCGATGTTAGGTGATGCAACAAACGAAAGCATACCTCCACATTTAAAGCCATGAAATTCTTCTGAAGCTCACGAGCGAACTCCAAGTTGTGAGCCACCTCCTGAGCTTTGGACAAGGCCTCCTACAAACAATTGCATTTAATAAAAATAATAGGAGACTTAATAACTCAACTTGCTTATTCCAGATTTAACAGCACATTTATAATAATAATAATAATGATTACTATTATTTTTTATATTTAAAGGGAGTAAAGAAAAGGAAGAAAAAAGAAAGAAAATTACCAGCTGATCCTGGTTCAGGCGTTCTCCATTGTTTTTCCTGGTCTGGTAATCATTCAGCTTGCCCTTAACAGAGAGTTTGGAAATATTAATTGCAAGGACTGACACAAAGTACATATGACAGATCATGACAGGATCTGGCATATCATATTTATACAACCAAGTTGTCACTTACTCCATTATACTATTTGTGTTAATGCTTGAAAATGCTTTTATGATCATAGTATGTTATGGTTGATAGTAATGAAGTAAAATACTAAACCAAATTTGACTTCATTAGACTCATCAAATCTCATATCTGTATATTTTAAAGGATTAGTCCACTTTCATAAGAACATTTCTGGATAATTTACTCACCCCCTTGTCATGTTTATCTTTCTTCAGTCAAAAATATTTTTTCCTTACTTCAAAAGGTTACGTATGAAGTGAAACAAACACATACAGACCATTTTAAACTATAAACTGACAAAAAGATGAATTAGTGTGATTCCCCATTCAAGAACTTCGGAACGGTCCTCCTTCTCCACATCTGTGAACACCGGAGCTGTAGTTTCATACGTTACGTGTGACATTTTGACGTGATTACTTGATAAATAGTCACATCACAGAGTTAGTGCAAGATGATAAATTGTGGTTAAAAAATTTTTTTTTTTTGCAAAACGATGATCATTTCACTAATAATAATAATAATAACTATTTTGTATAGCGCCTTTAAAAGTAGCATCTCAAAGCGCTTCAAATAAAAAAGGAAATTAGACCCCTAGATAAGACCCCTATGTTTAGATCGTTTAGAGCTCGTTAAACTGCAATTTGGACCTTCAAACAATTGGGTTCATTGAAGTCCACTATATATAGAATAATCCTTGAATGTTTTCCTCAAAAAGCTTAATTTCTTTTCAACTGACGAAAGAAAGACATAAACATCTTGGGTGACATGAGGGTGAGCAAATTATCAAGAAAATTTCTTATGATGAACTAATGCTTTAAACTTCACATAATGTCATGTATTCTGTTAAACTGCTTTATAAAATTTGATAAATGATACAGATGAGTTGAAGTGTCTGCATTCCAAATCTGTAATTAAGAAATGAATAACACCTTACCAATAAAGCTTGAAACACTTCCACATAAAATTCCAGAAATGTATTTATTACGTTTAAAAAACCTCCCAATTAAATTAGAAATCTGAAAAATAGTACACTTTCTGGAGTGCACAGAAACTACCCATTGTATCAAGAAGCATTATTTACATAATGAGATTTACTCCAGAACAAAATGGTATTTACCAAGAAAACAAATAGGGGCAGGATTTGATTTTATCTAACAAGAATAGCCCTGAATAGGAGTTTACAGTTGATTGTTCAAGACCACTTCCCACCTGAAACACCCCCAGTACCTATTTGTGGGTGCTGAATGAGTATATTTATATTAATTTATTTATATAATCTATAGTTATTTGTAATAATTCCCACACCTACTATATGTTACACAGTAATAAATGAACTATTAGTAACTTAAGTATTTGTTAACTAGAACAGTAACCTAAACAATCCCTAATCATCTATTTGGCTGGTAACACTATTTTATTCACATACACAGTCTATGTAACTTAATCCAAAAATAAAAGATGTTTTTAATATATATATTTTATTTCACATTGACATTAAATTACCCTTTTCTTTTCCATGTTGCGAACTTTCTTGTCAATCACAACAAGAACTTGCTTTAGGGCTTCAGATGGTGCAGAGACCAAATCTGGACTGGAGGAGTGAAGAGCATTGTCGCCAGTTGTTACTGATGGCATCTGAAACGAGAAAGTCTCATTTAGACTAGATTACAGATGATGTCACGAATTTAAAAGACTGTTGAGGCCAAATTTAATATGACAGAAATAATCAGATTCATGTAAACAAAAAACACACTTTTCTTATTGTATCCTATTCTAAGACATTTAATGTATTCGGCAAATAGGTCCACAAATAGATAAGTATTTATTTTGACTGAAAAACCTAACAAAGATCCCAATTTTGGTTTGAAGAATTGAGTCTTTCCAATCCATAAATTGTGAGACACCGGCGACTCAATAACACTACGACAGAAATAACACACGATATCCTTACAGCACATATATTTAAATTGAGGCATGATCTCTTAACGTGTTTAAATCGAGAACACGGAGTTCATTTTTGGCCGGATGGTCAGACTGTTGGCTAGCAGAAAAACGTCCCTTCACTTCTGCCCCATCTCTATTAGTTCCCACAATAGAAAGATCGAGAACTTTTCCCATGCTTCCATATAACACACAAGTAACCATTCAAATCGTCGTCATCACACGATCAAACTTTAATCGAGTACTATTACATTCTCTCAGTTAGCGGATTGTGTGAGTTAGCCGCTAGCTTGAGCTGAAAATCGCTTATATGGATGCAGGGCAGAAACAAGTATTTGAACGGTGGTGTCTTACCTTGACTTTCAGTGTAGTAAAAGAAATGTTTATATGATGCTGTTTGATTTCGAGATGCAGATGTTATTAATTTCTTAGTACAACAGACGCTCCCGGCAACTCCAGCCGCAGCTCCGCGAGTTTCGTCTTAACAATGCAGAAGCGCTGAAGGACCCGGATAGGTGTCTGCGTATGCGCCTGAAACCCAGCGGTCGTGCAATAATAACGCCTGACAAATATTTTTATGAAATATTTTTGAAATGTATTAGGGTCTTATTATTTATTTACGTATAATTATAGGCATATTTCCATAAATTAAAAAGCATGGTGGTGAATATTGAAATCAACTAATTTTTGCCATTAACTATTGTTATAGACAAAGACAGTCAGCTTTAAAAATCAGTCTGTTGTTCGTGTGAGATATGTTGTTGTATTAGAGTGGACTACTGTCTTGATTAAGGACTGAAACGGAATCTAACCAGCACATAGAGAGAAGTGGACGACAAGAGGACATCAAAATCTCCAGTTCTGGGAATTTTTGGCAAAGATTCTCACTTCTCAGCTGAGTTCATGTTCAGTTTATCATTAAGGCCACAAGCTTGATATTTGCAGGTTTTTCGTTAAAAAATTTTTTTTACTAAAATGCTATTTAGTATTAGACATATTTTCACTAAATATATTATTTTATTTAACTAAATATCTTTGGGGCGGTTTCCCGGACAGGGATTAGACTAGTCCTTGAATAAATGTAAGATCAAACATCTTAAAATACATAATTGCCCTTTGTTTTGCCTGAAAATGCACACAAGTAATGTTTTTAGTAAGGCATATTTATTAAAACTAGTTATATTTCCTAATTAAAGGAGTAGTCCACTCTATGAATGGGGCCCATTGACTTACCATAGTATTTTTTTCCTTCTATAAAAAGTCAATGGACCCCATCTTTAAAGTGGACTACTCCTTTAAACTAAGGCATATTCCTGGTTTAAGCTAATCCTTGTCTGGGAAACCACCACCTAATAATTTAAAAGGTGGTTTTGGTGTCTTTTGGCCTGTTTAATGGTGTCTGGAATTATTATTATTGAACTGACTAGAGTTATTTCTTTCACACTTAAGATATCTGATCTGTTGGTTTTCATAGTGAGATCCAAAGATTTTAATGCTGGAGTACAACAGCACAAAAGAGTTCAAAAGGTTTAAGTCAATAAAATGCATACACGTGGTACTTTTCTTTCCACTAGAGGTCAGCATTAGACTGAGCTGTAAAGCTGTAAGTAAAAAGTAACATCTAATTTTCCACTAAATCTATTCCCTGCACATATACACTTAGAAAACGAAATCTATATATATTATTAACATTTCAATGTCTAGGAATAACATTAAACATGTATTATTATAATATCAGTGTTCAGAAATGCAATAGCTGTAGTGGCTGTGAAAATCATGTTTTGCTTTATTTTGCGGGATACTCTCTTTCCTCCTTCAGTATGTCTAATGCCCACAACCTAAAGCTGCCTCACCATTCACTAAACGACAGTCTCACCACAAAGCAGAGTGGTTGGAGAAGAATTTCGGCTGAGAAGAAAGGAATTTATTTGTGCTGACGGGAAAATGACAGCTCAGATTGTCTCTTTTTTTCAAGCCTTTAGAGAAATGACAGTAAGAGTGATGGAGCCACCCACAAACATGCAAGATTGCACACATGCATGAGTCTCACATGTATGGCCTGACAATAATTATTTAGGTGCCTTTATGTTTTTCCCATGCATGTATAGCAACTGGCAGCCAAAAGTCCAAATACCCACGCTTGGCACCATGAATATTAATAATGTTCTACTAAGGAGCTTAGTTCTGTTAATGAGAATGTTGTCATTAATGACTAAAATGAACTTTTTTATTTGCTATAGAAAACATTTATCTTATAAAAAGACTCAAACTTTAATGCCATTCATCATGTTTTCACAAAACTCTTGCGTATTATTTATTGTGTGTGCAAACTTGTAACCTGATTGATGTGTACTTCACAGTTTTCTAGTTGTAAAATTGCCTGACATGTTCTCCAATGTCTGTCAGACTAGCCAAAGACTCCCTTAGGGTGCACTCATAGCTAACCGGACCAAACCGTGCCCAAGCGAGATTGTCACCACTCCCCTACTTGCATGCACTCACATACTATTATCGATCGTCTGTCAACACTATCTTGGTAACTAACAGAGTTTGACCGATTTAAACAGGAAATCATGAGTTTCAGCGACATAAGACACTTTTTACATTTTAAGGACTGTAATATCTTGTGATTTATGACAATTTTGGAGACCAAATGAACCTGCAAATTTAATCACTCACAACCATATCCATCTTTACTAGAGAACAAGCTGCCATAAAGCAAATGGGGGACTTTATTTTACTGTATTCAATTTTGAGAGGATTTGAAACTGTAAAGCATTTTTATTAGTAGATTCCATCAACACCAAGCTGAGAGCAAACTTTATTAGTCCATCTTCACTAATCCTTGCCTGCACAAGTGATCTTCTGACTGGAAGACTGAGAATAAAAGAGATAATCACATCCATAGCTGCTGTTATGTTATTTCATTTGCATTTGAGGTCCCAGAGAGCATTCTGGAGTGGGAGGGATGGCTGGATTGTGAAGTATCTTACCCACATGACAAAGTAAGAGTGCCGTTCTCTTGACACATTTGACACATCCAAAAAGATGTGAAAGTTTGGAGTAAAAATTAAAGCCAGTTAAGTCACTCCTGCAAGTAAAACTTGATGATGGCCCACAAATCTGCAGGCAACTTACTGACATATGGAGCACAACAAACAGACTGAGCTGGAGCCCAAGCCAGAAGCACGTTGCAGAGGAAGAGTTATGATGGCAATCAGCACTGTGTCCAAAAATGTTTGCTTCACACAGGAGATGAGAGACACCGAGAATGACAGAAACTGTAATGATTTAGAAAATTGTGAGTTTATTCATATAGTCATAAACCTATTTGACAGCGTTCTCTGTTTTGATTGGGCTTAAGTTGTCGTTGTTGCCAAAATGGCTACAACTGTGTCCTCCTGTGATGACATGATATTCGGCATGTTCTTAAAATCTCCGGCCTCAAATCAGAGCGCAGGATAAACACGCACGAGCCAAACACGGATTTGCTTGAATACAATAATCACTGGAATTCATCAAACTAATATGCAGCCATGTGAGACCTGTCTTTATCTTAGCAACCTGAATGTAAACAGAGAAGAAACATATTATATACTGCATGATGATGCCTGGATTTAATGCTTGCACCCGTTCCCCTTAATAATATGAAAGCATTAAAGGAAAACACCACCGTTTTTCAATATTTTATATGTTTTTACCTCAACCTCTTTTTTCAATGCGTGCACTTAATCTTTGTACAGCGCGTCATGAATGTGTTAGCATGTAGCCTAGCCCCATTCATTCCTTAGGTTCCAAACAGGGATGAATTTAGAAGCCCCCAAACACTTCCATGTTTTCCCTATTTAAAGACTGTTACATGAGTAGTTACACGAGTAAGTATGGTGGCACAAAATAAAAATATTTTTTAAGCTATATTGTATGGCGAAAGAGCACTTAGTTTGCAGCACTTCAACCTCAGTGCGCGGTAACATCACCACTCCTGACTACTCCCCCTCTCACTCAAACTTCCCTCAATATTACTGCGCCAGAGGTCGAAGTGCTGCAAACTAAGTGCTCTTCCGCCATACAATACAGTTCTCATTTTTAGGCACTTAAAAATCGCCCTTTTTATTTTGTGCCACCATACTTACTCATGTAACTACTCATCTAACAGTCTTTAAATAGTGAAAACATGGAAGTGTTTGTTGGCTTCTAAATTCATCCCTGTTTGGATCCTAAGGAATGAATGGGGCTAGGCTAAATGCTGACACATTCACAACGCGCTGTAAAAGATTAAGTGCACTCATTGAAAAAAGATAGGTATGTTATGTATTAATTCATCTAAGTTGAGGTAAGAACATAGTAAAATTTTGAAAAACTGTGATGTTTTCCATTAAGGACAGGCTTTATGTAGCACCAGTACCATTACACTGTTCATTTATTGGTAAGGATTTGCATCCTTTTCAGTGTAAAAAATACACAGCATTTTTGTCCAATCAACATATATTTTTATGTTACTTAATTTCAACTTGATTTTATAAGTTATGTCAACTTTTCACAGGCCAAAACTTAAAATAGTAGGTTGAATTGACTTGCAAAACCAAGTTGTTCTTCATGCTGCATATTTTTTACACTGTACTAGTCTGTACATACTGTGACGTTCATTTAAACTATAGAATTAGACCTCAGGGGAAACTGAGAAGTCGTTGCCTTTTTGAAACAAAAGATGGCGCTAAAATGACAAAATAACAAAAAATTCTGTCATAATTTACTCACCCTAATGTTGTCTAAACCTGTATGAGTTTCTTTATTCTGTTAAACACAAACTGAGATATTTTGATAAATGATTGTAACCACACAGTTGACAGTATTGACTTCCATAGTATTTGTTATTCCTACTATGGAAGTCAATGGGTGCCTGCAACTGTGTGCTTACAATCATTTATCAAAATGTCTTCTTTTGTATTCAACAGAATAAAGAAACTTAGACACGTTTAGATCAACATGAGGGTGAGTAAATGAGAATTTTATTAATTTTGAGAAAATGAACTATCCCTTTAAAAGACATAAAATGTTAAAGATTTAAGTTAGATTTAGGCTAGCCAATAGTAAGAACATACAGTATAAATACATAAATCATCAATGATGTGTAGAAGATAAACATATATTACATGTATATATTTGGTTGCTTGTGCGGGTCTCTGGGAGTCAAAACCACAACTATGGTGTTGCTAACACCATGCATTACCAGTGTAGCTACAGTAATGTTCAACTTTTAGCATGGAAATGAACGGAAATAATAAACTCTAAAATCAGGGGAATAACTAGTTCTCTTTAGCCATTTTTTATACCTGGAAAACAAGATAAAAATGATATGAAAAAACATATACACTCACCTAAAGGATTATTGGGAACACCATACTAATACTGTGTTTGACCCCTTTGTGGGATGCACATCCAGGGCAAGAAGCTCCCGCTCCACCACATCCCAAAGATGCTCTATTGGGTTGAGATCTGGTGACTGTTGGGGCCATTTTAGTACAGTGAACTCATTGTCATGTTCAAGAAACCAATTTGAAATGATTCATTCTTTGTGACATGGTGCATTATCCTGCTGGAAGTAGCTATCAGAGGATGGGTACATGGTGGTCATAAAGGGATGGACATGGTCAGAAACAATGCTCAGGTAGGCTGTGGCATTTAAACAATGCCCAATTGGCACTAAGGGGCCTTAAGTGTGCCAAGAAAACATCCCCCACACCATTACACCACCAGCAGAATGTCTCAACAGAAATCGAGACTCATCAGACCAGGCAACATTTTTTCAGTCTTCAACTGTCCAATTTTGGTGAGCTTGTGCAAATTGTAGCCTCTTTATCCTATTTGTAGTGGAGATGAGTGGTACCCGGTGGAGTCTTCCGCTGTTGTAGCCCATCCATCTCAAGGTTGTGCGTGTTGTGGCTTCACGAATGCTTTGCTGCATTCCTTGGTTGTAACGAGTGGTTATTTCAGTCAAAGTTTCTCTTCTATCAGCTTGAATAAGTCGGCCCATTCTCCTCTGACCTCTAGCATCAACAAGGCATTTTGCCCACAGGACTGCCGCATGCTGGATGTTTTTTCCTTTTCACACCATTCTTTGTAAACCCTAGAAATGGTTGTGCGTGAAAATCCCAGTAACTGAGCAGATTGTGAAATACTCAGACCGGCCCGTCTGGCACCAACAACCATGCCACACTCAAAATTGCTTTAATCACCTTTCTTTCTGACATTCAGTTAGGAGTTCAGGAGATTGTTATTTGTTATTGCAAAAGTTATTTGTTTATGTCTTAATGCTTTTTACATAAAATCATCTTACATAATGTAAAGAACACTTTGTGGAAAATAACCATGATATATTTAACATTAACTGAGTAAGGCCATGTCAAAGATTGAAATCACAATCATTGACTGAAATCATTATGAGACTTTAGCCTGGACTTCAAAAACAGGGTCACATACAATATGATACTAAAAGTCACTGTCACTGGGGCGGTACCCTTTCAAAAAGTACACCTTTGTACCTAAAGAGGGCATATTAGTAGTTTAAAGATTCATATTGGTACTTCAAAGGTACTAAGAGGGTACATATTAGAACCTTTTAAAAACTGTTTTTGTACCGTTACTTCTGACAGTGTATAGTGGAGTTAGGAGATATAGATTCACCGGCCATTTTTTTAGGTAAAAAGTTTACCATGCTAGTGCTGGATTGGACACCCTATTGCAGGGTTCGCCAAATCTTACCCTGGAGGGCCGGAGCACTGCAGAGTTTAGCTCCAACCCTGATCAAACACAACTGAGCAAGCTAACCAAGGTCTTCATGATCACTAGAAAATCACAGGTGGGTAAGTTTGATTAGGCTTGGACCTAAACTCTGTAGTGCTCCGGCCCTCCAGGGTAAGATTTGGGGAATCCTGCCCTATTGCCTTCAGAACTACCTTAAGGAGGGGTGCACGATTTTTGAGAAACGCTTTAGAAAAGGAGTCGCTTCGAGTACCAAAATATACTTATAGCCAATCAGTCTACTAACCAACATTGTTGCCTGATTTGGGTATGTGAGGGGTGGGTTTATTAAAAGAAGGTCCAGATTCTATTTGGGTAGGAGCGTGTTTGTTTAGGTGATTTCAAATGTCAACATTGGCTTTCAGAGATCATCCACCCCGCTTTAACTTCTATGTGACATAGATTCAATGAGGTGTTGCACATATTCCACAGAGGTTTTGGTCCATATTGACATGATAGCATCACGCAGTTGCTGCAGATTTGTCCATGATACAAATTTCCTGTTCCACTTCATCCCAAAGTTGCTCGACTGGATTGAGATCTGGTGACTATGGAGGCCATTGGAGTACAGTGAACTCATTTTCATGTTCAAGCAATTTGAGATGATTTGAGCTATGTGACATGGTACATTATCCTGCTGGAAGTAGCCATCAGAAGATGGGTATACCTTGGTCATAAAGGGATGGACATGGTCAGAAACAATACTCAGGTAGGCTGTGGCATTTTAATGATGCTCACTTGGGGGCCCAAAGTGTGTCCAGAAATATCTTCCACACCCTTACACAACCAGCACCAGCCTGAACCATTGATAGGCAGGATGGATCTACGCTTTCATATCGTCAAATTCTGCCCCACCATCTAAATGTCGGAGCTGAAATTGAACCCAATTTCCTGTTCTTAGCTGACAGGAGTGACACCCGGAATGGTCTGCTGCTGCTGTAGCCCATGTAGTTTAAGGTTCGATGTGTTGTGTGTTCAGAGATGGTATTCTGTATACCTTGGTTATAACAAGGTTATTTGAGTTACTGTTGCCTTTCTATCATCCAAACCAGTCTGCTGTCCACACAACTGGATATTTTCTCTTTTTGGACCATTCTCTGTAAACCCTAGCGATGGTTGTGTGTGAAAATCCCAACACAAATATAGCACAAATAATTAGACCAGTCACTTAAATCCCCATTCTGATGCTCAGTTTAAACTTCAGCAAGTCATCTTCACCATGACTAGATGCCTAGATCCTTTTTTAAAATTTGTGTTAACAAGCAATTAAGCAGTTGTACCTAATAAAGTAGCCGGTGGTTGTTTATCCACCACACCGTAATTTCATTGACATATATAATAGTCTAGAGATCAGAAAACACTATGTGGTCACTGTCTGGTGCCTGGCTGTTATATGGGCTTTAGTTCAGTGGCCTGAGCTTAGGAGATCCATTCATTTTCACACCTCGGCAGAGCTGCGACCCTCTGCGCACAGACTGAAAAAGAAAAGGGAGTTTACTGCATCGTCCCGGGCCAAGCTCCTTTCTCAGATGTGGGCCGCTGAGTAATGGCCATACATCCTTTAGCACTCCTCTGCCTGCACATTCTGCCCGTATTAAAGACATACAGTGGATTTATTGGTTGAAAAACCACAGGGGCCCCACAAACACTTCAGCTGAAGTCTTGCTCCCACTGCACTGCAGACCGGTGCTGGAATTCACCAGATGCCCCTCTGATATCTACACACTCTTCTTCATCGTTTCTCTCGCTCAGCGACCCGACAGGTTTTATTCCCTCGTTCCATCTTTTCTCTCTGTCGGTCCACTTCACCCCTATTGACCTCCTATCCATCTGTGCCTGTCTCCGTATTCGTGGACATCACTGGCAGCATGACTCGACTGGTTTACTCCTAACATAAATATCGTCTGTTAGTTTTGGGTTATTTTGTTTTTATTGTGTTTATCTGTATCTGTGTTCTATAAAAATGTATATATAAGTTATGATTTGATTTTCTTCGTAGTCCACCACTTTTAGAACAGATTAATATTTTGGTACTATGTGTACTAGATGCTATTTTATCTATTAGGTCTTTCTCTCTTTATTCTTTTATAAACCATATATAATATAAAAGGGGAAGAGTCACAAGCCATGTTTGAACCCTGGACTCCCAAGGCTGAATATTTCTTCAGCATTTGTGCTTACTCATTGGTTTGCGTCTCTCCAATGTATTTATAGAATGAATCATTCATACAACACAAAGAGCAGACAGATACGTCCCTGCAAGACTTTACTCCATCTTACTTAACAGGAATACTATAAGTGCTTTTTACTAACTGCTGGCCAATCATAACATTAACAGATCCAAAGAGTTTGCAATAGGCAGTGCATTACTCTTTAGGTGACCAAGAGTGTGTTGTGTGTAAATGTGTGTGTGTGTGTACAGATAACACTGCAAGCAGCCATAGGGTCATGACCGTTTTTAATTACCGTGGACATCCATCAGGATACACATCCATCCATACGCAGGTGAAAACAAGCAAGTGGTCAATGTCCACTTTTTTACTCTTTTTCATCCTTTTTTCACTTTCTCTTTCCCTTCTCTACAAGGATATTTACCCATATGGAGGAGAGGAGCTGTATTCGCTGCCAAAATTGAAATCAAAGAGAGAAATATTCTTTTCCCCAAGAGACCGAACAGCAAAAGAGAACGAGAGAGAGAGAGAGCGAGAAAGGAGGTGCTAGCTCGAGCTCTGGGTTGGAGGTTGTGACTAGACGTCTGCTCACCAGCTGCAATGGATGCAGATCTTCTTTTCAACATTACTTAGGGGTCTCCTAACACCTCAACAATCTGGTCAGCTCTCTTTCCTTGGTGGCCCTGTTTGTGATCAATGTGACTAACACACATACGGTCCACAGCATTTAAACCATTTCCCCCTAATTTATTTCCTATTTAATGAAAAGTCTTTGTTTACTGCCACGATTCACAACATGTGTCATGTGTACCCGACAAAGACACTTTTTATTTCCTTGTAGCGTTCCCATGATGTGATAACAATGGTTTAATTATCTCCATAAACTTTGGTAAAAGATGCAGTATATAACAAAGACATTTCACTCTGAATAGAAGCACCAGTTTTATTAGAGATGGAGAAGTTACTGCAGAAAATGCTGCTGAAGACTCTGAGAGCCATTAGGGACTTTTCATGTGCACAAGGAAAGGAACCCAGGCCTAAATAAAAAAGAGCTTTAAAAGTGCTTATCTCCACGAAGCTGTTAAGATGCTCAAAGTTTGCCAGATGAGTTCGCTGCATGCGTTTGCGAGTTTAGTCCCCCACGTGCCCTGCGCTCTTCCACGACTATTGACTGCATACTTTCCATTGGTAGTTAAAGGGGAACGACCGACATGAAAGAAGGGAAGATTGTAGAACACATGGTGAATGCCTTTTACGCTACGATGATGACATCGGCCCACCTCTGTTGAGTATCACATGCAGTGTCGTATGAACCAAACACAAACAGTGGTGGACTTGTTACACAGATTTTTAGTTTATAGAGAGAGAGAGAGAGAGAGAGAGAGAGATTGTGTATGGCATTAAATTACAAAAAACTCGAAAGAAAGTCCATTTGATGTTCCACCAGGGATGGAAATGTGCTCCAATCATAAAAACAATCATTTTCCCAAAGGCTCTTTACTGCATGTGCATGTGTGAGAGCAGCATCCTATCCGCAACCCCTCCCTCCTCTTCATCACACTTCCATTTGAGAGACAAAGCAGCAGAAGGCCCACACTCACTCACTCACTCATTCCTCCATCTTACAGTATATACTGCAGCTGATCTTCTTCCTTTGAAGCAGTCTCGCAGGACTGAGACTGACAGAAAGCAGACTGCTTCTGTAAGGCCGTGGAGTCTCCCCATGACCCAGAGAGAGTAAAGAAAGCACTAGATTCATCACTGCAAGCATGACAGGGCTATTTAGTGGCTGCCCGTCAAACCGGACACAAATAATGAAAAAATAATGCTGATAAATAATAGGCTTTACATAATATAAAGAAAGTTGACACATAATTCTGTTTAGACATTTCTAAATACACAGCTAGGGTGCCTGCATGCTAGAATTTGCACTAGATCGTTCCTAACTTATTGATTTCAATGGGAAGGGGGAGTTGCAAGGGCATTGCTATCCGTCAGATGCTCTGTCAAGCTACATTTACCCTATATTACACAAACATCTTTACATTAAAATACTGTTTTATCTGTTAAGTAAGTTTGACACTTTCTTTTAAGATCTCACTGAGGATCTTGGATGCTGTTTTGGACCCAGAAATTACTCAGTAACTCACCAAATAAAAAAGGAAGTGCAACCTTTGACCTTGAACCCCCTTCTTGTATAGCGTGACTGCCTGTAGTTTGGATTATAATGCACTTGGCCCTCAAATATGGGCCGGTACTGAATCTACTCTATTGGGGGGAGCACTGACCAGTGCTGGTCGCCGTAAAGAATCCACACAAACTTGATCTTATCTCGCAGCATGAAACCCGAGCACAATCGTCACTCGGCTAAAACAGAGCCAGGCACAGAGGGCGTCCTGGGAACTCCTGAGACTCTCTCTCTCTCTCTCTCTCTCTCTCTCTCTCTCTCTCTCTCTCTCTTTCTCTCTTGAGCCAGCAGAGTCCCAGATGTCTACAGTCATGTGACACCACTTAAGTTTTTACAATCATCTGTCAGTCAAGTTCATAACAGCCTTCAAGATTGAGTTACGCATATATGGAATACGTATCACATGGGGTGATACAGCTCCTACAATGAATAAGATTTGAGAATTTCTGAAATGTCTGTAATCTGATTTTGAGTCATAATGCTTTTTATATCCATACACAGGATCATTACCTAACAATAAATATATGTTTAAAAACAAACCTGCATTAAAAAATTTGTTTTTAATGACGCATGATATGGTCTATAATAAAATGATCAAAGTGAAAACAAAGTCAATAAGTCAATAGAGGACTCCCAGACTCCCCGACTGATGGTAAAAGGATCACATTTAACTACTGATACTTTGCAATCCTGTGTAACACCGAGGACTGAGATTGAAGAGCTCAACAGGGCCTCTGGACTCTTCGCCTATCTTTATTGCACCCATCCATGAAGTACAAAAAATCAATGTTCAAAATCCGAAACTGGCAAATGTGTATCATGGGCATCACATCTCATTCAAAAGTTTCTTTTAAAGATTACTGACCACCCACTCAGATTGAGACCTTGAATGCCACATGCACAGATTTATGGAATTAAACAAGCCAGACCCAAGGATATATTAGTTGAGAGTTGAAATTAAAGTTGTTAACAGAGAACTTATTTAAAACGCTCAAGAATTTCATCAAGCTCTTTCCATTCTACAGGAAAACAGATGGCGTCCGCCATGTTTACCCTGAATTCAGATGGAAATCAGTTTAGATGGAAATCTAAACCCGAACTTGGAGCAGAATCGCTTGCACTACAGGTCCATGTTTGTCTTTAGGCTTTATGGATGGTTTTAGGCTCCCACTGTTACCTAGGGTGAAATCTATCCATATTGGAAAAGCAAAATAGGAACTGATGGAGAGATAACACAAATGGACGCTTCATCCAAACAACACAAACTGGAAACATGTTTCGATGTCTCCTCCTTCCTGCTGAATGTGATGGTATCAGCCAATCACAGTTACGTCAGGATGAGCGTACAGCCAAAATTCCAATCTATCTTTGTAACTGAACCAAGGAGAAGATGGGAAATGGATGAACTTGGAGGGATTTGATTGAAAATGGTGCTGCTTAAGAAGAAATCTCTCTGCTCTTTAATGACAGTGGCGAGTGGCATCCTATAGCTCAACTGGTAGAGCATTGTGTTAGCGGCGCAAAAGTTCATGGGCACACTTCCTTACTAAATGTATAGCTTAAATGAACTGTAAGTCACTTTAAATAAAGTGTCTGTCAAATTTGTTAATATAAATGTAAAACATATCCCATTTATGGAACAATGCTAAGGTCAGTTAGACTTATATCCTGTGATGCTGACCCCAAAAATAAAGAGTAAGAGGAAAAGATAAAAATTACACCAAAATTTATTAATTTCATGTAAATCCGACCTTTTCCATGTTTAAGTGCAAACCAATATCACAAAATGATGTACCTTTAGGCATGTATGGACCAGCGTGACAATGTCACGTTTTGCCGCATTTGAGCGTGATGATGTCACGCTTTTCTGTTTATGTGTCACTGTGTTGGTTACTCAACTTTTTTGTCCTAATTTCTTGCCATTGACGCTTCGGTTTAGGGTTAGATTTACATAAAATGACATCCCTACCCAAACCCAACTCTAACCCCAACGTCAGGCGACAAGTTTAGAAAATATAAAAGAATATGTCTTGTATCTTTTTTTAAATCAATACTTAAAGTGACATACTAACGCAAGCACTCAAAAAAGTTGAGTAACCAATATGTGACAGTGACACAAACAGAAAAGCGTGACATGCTCACACTCAAAACGCGGCAAAACATGACATTGTCACACTGGTCCATACGTGCCTATAGGTACATAATTTCGTGATATAGGGTTGTTAAGTGCTATAATTGGAAATATAAAATTTAAATGTGAAAAGGATCAACCCAGTAACTTAGTTTTGGTAAACCATTCTCTGGATGGATGTGAAAAAATAGGTCATTGAAATTTGTCTCCCTTATGATGTCAAAAGGGAATAATAACGCCCCTTAATCTGCACTATCCAACCACTGCACTGCCATTTAGTTCAGAGATCAGCTCATCTGCATTTAAAAGGACACAACCAAAAAGGGACATTTTTGCTAACACCTACAAAGTGGCAATTTTAACATGCTATAAGAAATTATCTATATGATATTTTGAGCTAGAACTTCACATACGTACTCTGGAGACACCAAAGATTGTGTATTTTTTATTTGGATCCCCATTAGCTTTCACAAAGTGGTTGCTAATCTTCCTGGGGTCCACATATTTGTACAAAACAGAAAAATCATTCAAACAAATAAAATAAAAACAAAAAATACAATTATTACTCCAATCACATCACAAAACTATACCCATACATATTGGTAGGAGCAGCACAAGCAAATAACATCTATACCTTTAAAAGCATATTTTCACATGTTCCTTTTCACATGTTCCTTGTGTGCAATTACTTTTACGTATATTTGTAGGAAGAACATTCCAAGCAGCAGAGCCACGATAGCAAAGCCGTCTTTTTCATCAAATTTGATTGTGGACATGGTAACAACAGTTGAGCCTTACTCACTTGTGTTTTATAATCGTCTCTTAAACCAACATATACAAGCATATCAAAGAAAAAGTGTGATACTTGATTACCTTATAAAAATATACCAACAATCGTAAATGTAATTTATCATTCACTAAGAGCCATGATAATTTCTATGCATATCAGCAACATTGGCCTGAAATTGATAATGGAGCACCAACCTAGCTGCTCTATTCTGAACCATCTGAAGTTTTTTTAAGTGTTACTCTGATGCGCTTGACCATGTTATAGGGCAGTACTCAAGATGTGATAAAACTATTAACTGCACCACACCTTTTAAAAGATTTATTTTACACCTTGTGAAATGTCTCCTTTAAATAATAATAATATTTCTTTATCGGAGTGTCTATTTATAGACTGTTTCAGCAGCAACAACATAAACAAACGGCTTTTGTGGACTAAATGCAACTTCCAGTAGACTTCCACATAGAATCAAAAACAATATATTCCTTTTACAGTAGTTTATTTGTGATAACAATGAAAATAAAAGTAAATTACATTTGTTCAGATATCATATCAAGTGATTATGTAAAATAAATGTATACAGTGTTAGCTACAGATCTTTTATTTCTTGCCTGGCCCCCAAATGCTTGTCGTCTCACCTCGTCTTTAGCAAACCAAAACATTTTATTTTTGACAAGGTATTTGTTTCAGGGGTCAGTTTGGCCATAGATATGTATAAAGGCTAGATGTGTTACGGCGGAGTCTCTAACGGCATCACCTGGCGGCCATCTTACCACAGGGCGCTCGCTCACTCGTAGCACTGAGTTTAATGGTGCAGGTACTTTTAAATGACCATAACTTGCTCAATTTTCTACCGATTTTCAAACGGTTTGGTTTTTTACAGACGTTATTAACGTGGCTATAAGTCTGGATGCTTTAACATGTTTCATGAATTTTTTATTTATTTTTAGTATAAGTATGCAGTATCATAGGTACATCTTTGACGTTTATAACAAACCAAACCGTCTGAAAATCTGTAAAAAATTAAGCAAGTTATGGTCATTTAAAAGTACCTGCATCATTAAAACTTAATGCTACGAGTGAGCGAGCGCCCTGTGGTAAGATGGCCGTCAAAATGCGGACGTTCCACTCAATTGGCCAGCAGCGAGGGCGAGACATCTAGCCTTTATACATATCTATGAGTTTTGCCACTAGCTAGACCAATAAATAAAGACCAGAAGTTCACTTCGGTTCAGGTACATAACCATGACAAGGGGTGTACTACTGATGGCAGACAAAAAAGTGTAAAAAAGTGTCCCTTTTGTCAAACACTATTTACACTAGCTCCACCCACTAACGTCTGGTTGGAGCACTCAGCTCAAGTAATGTAGGCGTATGGCTTGTGGAACTTGCTTTTGACGTGATGTCGCTGGTTTGAATCCGCCTTTTGCCCACTTCGATCTTCACCCTTTTCCTAACACATATCACATCGAAAGGCATTTATTTTCAATAAAAATGAATAAAAAGTGCCAAACGAGTGTTTATTAAGAATAAAAGTATTTATTGGGTAAGGTTTAAGGGTCAGTGTAGGGCTTTTATTCGCTCAAATAATTCAGAATTCATTTAAAAATGTTAATCATTTTAATTTTTAACACTCATGTTATTAACATGTTAATAACACATGTTATTATTGAATTCTGTTAATCTACAAAATATTGAGGTGCTATATATAAATAATTACTATTTACACTTAATTCATAATTTGATTATTTAATTTTTACTACTGTAAATAGCATATTGCAGAGAAAATTCTGATGTTGTCACTTAAATAGAAAATATCTCCATATTTTTACTTGGTTTAAATAGTAACACTATTTGCACTTAGTGAAAGTGGCCGCTGCCTTTATGTATTCATTGTATTATTAGCGCAAAAACACACAAAAAAAACTAATGATCATCCTTCCACCACAAGACCAAATCTTAAATCTCTGGAAAAAGTTTTTTTAGAGAGCAAAAACGTTCTCTATAACTGCATCTCATTATTAATGTTTATTTGACTATCTACTAGACAACCAAATATACATGCCAACGTTGCGTCTGTTTGGCAAGAGAGCATCCACGTAGATTGGCACACTTGTACGTCTGGAAACGATCCTCCAGACTCCAGAAAAGTCATATGCACAGGCCAGTATGGTGTCTGTGAGTTTTTTTTTTTTTTGGCGGAGAAATTTCAATAATAGAGATTTTTTTCCAATTAACTGGGCCTGTCACTCAACTCCTGGCAAAACATAAACCCTTCATCCTCCCAGAAAGTTTGAACTGACGAGAAGGACCCCACCTTCTCCTCCACCCAGTCCAGGCAAAGGAGGGCAGCAGACTGTGGCTTAGTAATGGGGATGTGGTCTGACACAGCAGGGCTCTGTGGACCATCTAGGGTCAAGTGCCCGATTGAGTGTGATGATTCAAACAGAGCTCTGGGTTACAGCATGGTAACAATCCAGACGTGCAGAACACCCCTACGGGCCACAGGGGTCACTGAGTATGGCACGACATGGGTGATCTTGAGAGACGCCTTGTCAAGAATACTTCACATTGATGATGCTGAAATGAACATGGCACCAGACAGAGCAACAGGTTTACCTCAGAGCAAAAACAATTGGTCTGATTGCACATGCATGTCGAGGAAGGGCGTTTGGCACGTGTGCTGGAAGAACTGAGCACGGTCATCTACTCTATTATATCATTATGACTTTGGTTGTAGCCCTGCTGCTCTTGCTTGTGACCTGCAAATAAAAATCTCAAACAGAGCAAATATCTATGAACTGTTATTCTCTAAAATATAAAAAGTATATATTTCAGCTGTTCACAGTTGACAAGCTCATGAGAATAATGTGGTGTCTTAAGGCAGATAAACAATGATACGGCATGACTTTGCCATGGCAACACAAAACTAACAAAAAGTAAATAAACATATGTGCCGTCTCTCAGCGTGGGAGATAAAATGTGTATTATCTCGAAAAATGCCAGCAACAAATACTGTCACACAGTCGATGCTCGTATTAATCTGAACAAAAAACATCCTCACCATGTGCTAGTGATGGCAATCGCCCTTACTGTTTTATCTAAGCTTTATTTCTTCAGATTTGTGTTTAATCTTGTTTTGAAAATGATCTGGTTATATGCAGATGGATTTCATTGACATAATCATCAGTGTATACAAATAAGATCTCAACCCTGTTCCTGTGGGCTCAGTTGGTAGATCATTGCATTGCGGTCATGGGTTCGAATTCCAGGGAAAATAACATACTGATAAAATGCACGGCAAGTCGCTTTGGATAAAAGCATCTGCCACATGCATAAATGCAAATGCACAAACATACTGATTGCTGGGGTTTAGGGTTGATCTGCATAAATGTTTAATCGCTACACCTTGATTTTAGACTGTAGTTCCAGAGACCATCATGAAGAGAAAGGTCTATGAAAAGCATAAACAGAGAACTTCCTCTTTTACTCTGGTTTTGATTCCCAATGCAGCGAGTCCCCTGACATGTGGATCAGCTTAAGGGCGTTTTAAAGTGACCTCTGACACATAAATACATAACACAGCCCTGTGGATGATGATCCTACTGTCATTGAGCATGATATAGAGGATGGACAAGTGGTAGAGCAAAAGGTTGGGGTTTAATTCCCAAGAACATTATACCTTGTATGCACTGTAAGTTGCGTCGATAAAAGTGTTTTCCAAATGCATAAATGCAAATCTAAATAGCAGCTGTTCCCAGAATAGTACATAATCCTATTCAGTTATTCATTCACAAAGACAAATCACTTTTAAGGACAAAGTACATGAATTAAACAAACCCTGCTTAGTTTCAGAGACCCACGGGTTTTCAGCTGATGTATGCTGGTTGTTTTGCAGGACCAATAGAGCATTGCTGTGCAGAGGCAGGGATTAAAGTTCCCAAACAAATCAGGCACAGGAAGTGATGGCATGGGCCCCTGGGTCGGATCAGGTTGTTGAGAAAGTGAGTCAGGCAGCAACGTTTTCATTTAAGGGGGAGTGGGGTTGGGCCAGTCTTGTTGGGGGCTCTGAGACTAGAGGTGTGAACTCAACACTGCAGTGCGGCCCGGCTCCATTTACTATATCATATCCGTCATGGGAACATCGCCACTATTTTCTTTTCATTACAGGACCAATCCCTCCTCAAGCCTTTCAAACAACGGTGGAATAACAGCTTATTTATTCTGTGTGGCCTCTCCACAGCGCGTAGGGATAGTTGAGTGCCGAGGACCTGCCGGATCCACTTGACTGTGTTGTTGCCACATCCCTCACTGAAGGTGGACACAATCTTGCAAACAATCAGTGGAGAATCAGCAAGATTTTGTTTTGTTTTCCCATGGTAATAATCCTTAAAGGGCGTGTTGCAGGTTAACCACCACTGTCGATTAATGGGTACATAAATCACTCAAGATATGTATAATTTTTAAAATGTCTCAAAAATGGTCTTAAAGAACACTTTTTTTACGTTTTTGGTATTAACGTTTTTTTTACGCAATTCTGCGATGACGTCACGCTGGGGAGAAGTGGAGAAAGCCTCAGCCAGAGCCATAGAGATAGATGAGACATTTATTGCTGTTTAATACTTGCGTATACAATTTGGAAATCATATATACATCGTAGGAAATATATAATGTGTTATACTGCAAAGATACCATGCTAATTATTATTTATGATATCTTTGGAGATAAATAAAACTTCGCAAATCTGCTGATTTGACTCATTCATGTCCTGACCACCAGGCTAGAGATTTTTAAACATCCTTAATCCACACTTACTAGTCTATCAAATAATATCTCAAATATATTGTTTTGTGAAATAAAAGGATGCTTTGTTATATTGTTTATGCGATTATAACGAATCACACGATCATTTTATACGCAGCAGTCAGCAGCTGCAGCACACTCGGACCGCATACATACTGTAATAAACAGGCGTTCGGCGGCTTTTTACATCACGACAGACTATGCCATTTGAGGAGGAACCGCTCATTGATCACCGTATTTTTATAAATCCTGTACATGTTTGGACCTGCCGAACAGGTTGAGCACTTTCATATACTTTGTTGAGCAGAGAGGCTGCACTTTGACCAGCGGGCTGCGGGAACCGGCGCCCATCACGCCGCCAGACGGTGTTGTTAACTCGAAACGTATAACTATTATCAGATCGACCCACCGGGAAAGTCCCGACTCTCTCGATTGCCATTCCGCTACTGGCTGTAAAGCGAGTGCGTTTGGGTCGCTGGTCCCGGCGAACAGATGTGACGTGCCTCACTCACCTTCCTGGATTAGAGACATGCTGCCAAAACCTTTTGTGCTGAAGATCGCATAAAGTTACACCCATTTCAGGCAGGATCATGGACCCCCTCAAGCCAGCATGTACGAGTATGTTAATTGTTTGTTTACTTTCTACACGAAGATATGCTAACGTTATGCTATCTGGCTGTCTGCCTATCTCTCTATACTAGCCTATCCATCTGTCTGTCTGTCTGTCTGTCTATCTATCTATCTATCTATCTATCTATCTATCTATAATCTGCGCTATCAGAACTGTACTTTACTCGTCTTTCTATAGTCATTCTCAATGCTCTCAATGCGGCTTTGGTAAATTCTCTCCCCAGCGTGACGTCATACAGTGCGTTGTGGGGGAAAGGAGAATCATTGCAAACCGCTGTACTTTTTCATACTTTTTCGGGTTTTGTGATACCCAACAACATAAAATACAATGGATAACACTTTAAATGGTTATTACACACAAGCAAGTTTCACAAATTCGTAAAAAAAAGAACCTGCAACACACACTTTAAAGTCAAGAGAGGAGCTCAGATGCAAAAGCCGCTAATTTTTTTGATAATGATATAACCGAAGGCTCTCGGCACATATTACACATTTATCAAAATACCTCAGCTTAAAATTAACCCTCACCATTCAGAAATACTGGTTTGTTGGCAGAATTTCAGCAAAGTCCTCTAAGTGCACAGAATATGAATTGGATATGACAATGTGAAAAATGTGTGTGTTTCTTATTTAAACTTGTGCCTGAATGTGAGTACTTGTGAATACCTGAACACAACCCGAATGTGGCAGGCACATTGATCACAGCACCCCCTAATGTGTGGTTCAGTTCTTTCTAACTTATATTATTTGCAATGTTTCTAGTTGCACCTTTAGTGATTTTGCATGGAGGTTTTTGCCAAAAAGGCTTGCAATTAGAGGGTTTTGCAGCAAAAGACACAAATTTTGTTACATTTGTCAGATATCAATTAGGTGACAAAAATGACATATGTTAAAGGGTCAATGATGTGACGTTAATTATTTTGTATGGATAAATTAAATGTCAAAGGGTTAAAATTTCAAAATAAATTTGCAGATTACTTGCATACATTCTCTTTTTTGAGGACCAAGTCTAAAATTTCTGGTTTATTTCATTTTAAAATAATATTTGGGAGATAATTGCAAAAATGTCAATGTGGTGTAACCTGTAACCGGTCTGTGTCAATTGGTGTAACTACACTCTAAAAAATGCTAGGTTGTTTTTAACCCAGGGCTGGGTCACTATTGGACAGAACACACTGCCGGGTTAAAATTACCCAACTGCTGGGTTGTTTTAACCCAATTGCTGGGTTATTGTCAATCAACCATGTTGAAACAACCCAGCAGTTGGGTTAAAATAACCCAGCAGTTGGGTCATTTTAACCCGGCAGTGTATTCTGTCCAATAGTGACCCAGCCCTGGGTTAAAAACAACCCAGCATTTTTTAGAGTGTTGTATTTTTAAAATGAAAATATAAATAAATTCATAAAAAATGTGGAATAAAATATAATCATCTAATATGATTTTTTTAACATACATTTTTACATAATTTGTCAAAGATTATTTAGAAAACAGGGCTGTTTTCAGCATATGTCAGGACAAATATTACAAAAACCCATTAAAATTTACATTTAGAAATATTTTATCAAATATTATAAAATAATAATTTTTATGATCACGCTTACATGCCATTAAGGTGAATAAAATATTTAATATTTCTCATTCTTTGGCACAATTGGCGGTTACACCATTTGACATGTTCAGGTCCATTCAGTCTTAACTTTCATAAAAATTGTGCAAATTTAATTTTTAATTAACATAAATACACTGTGCATTGAAATAAACCTGATGCATGCTTTTAAAACAATATTTTTTTGTTATTAATTTCTCATCTTGTCAAACCGTTTTTGTCACTGACCCAAAAATAAGGCATTTCAGTTACTGACTAATAACATTTTCATTGCCATAAAAGACAAATTACTAAACCCAAACAAATAACTGTATTTCCCACCAGCCTGACATGATGAACCATAAGAATGGAATGCTTATCACAGTCTTTCATATAGTGTGCAAGGCTTTCTTACGTCTGCAAAGTGTTGCAATGAGAATTGGTTATTGATGCATTTTACTGTGCAGGCGAATGTGCCTCTGAAACCTGGCAGAAGTACCGTTTTGTCATTTGCTGGAATTTTATTACACAAGAAGCAATAATCTGATCTCCACTGATCATATTTCACTGGACAGACTGTGGTTTAAAAGTTATGATCAAGAAAGAGCTGACACCAGTGACGCATTATGACTTTATACCATGCTGTAAAAGTCAAGAGACAAAATAAATCTGTCAGAAAGCAGACAGCAAATTAAAGAACACTATTAAGTTCTCATACAAAGCTCTTTTTTATTACTGTGTCAATGCTTTCTCTGAGCATATGTTGTGTTTAAATGCTACTGTAGCTTAACCATCAAGCGTCCATTGGTCAACCAGCATCATCAGGAAAACCAGTATATATTTTTTTATTTGTCAACCACTCACTATAATTTAGACCAGCGCCTAAACCAACGTTGAACAGGGTGGAAGACCAGTTATCTACTAAAAAAGTTGTCGAAAGACAACAATGACTGCAGGCCAGTAGTCTGACATTATTACAATATATATTGTTTTTTAGCAGATTGTAGAAATAAAACTATGACAATTGTCTCATCATATACTCGTATGAAAAAGTATGCAATGAAAATAGAGAGCGGATCTGGAAAATATTAGTTCAAAAGTATCACAGTGACAATCAAAGGCTAGTTACCTCACATTTAAAACTCAACTCCCCTCAGCACGCTTGGATTTTAATATGTAGGCAATCACCACAACAAGATTTTTGAGGCCCAGCCTTCATCCTTTCAAATCCCGCCAAACGTGAGTAGTTTTGGAATTCTGGAATGCCATCCCAACCGTGAAGCCCCTCTGCCTCTAACCCGGCACTTCGTGGAGGGCAATTTTCCTCTGGCTGAGCCTCCCAAAGCTGCCTCACCTGGAACCAATCTGTAACACAATCGAAGTGTCCTAACTTGAAAGCCTGCTCCCTTCCTTTGATAGTCTCCTTCTGGTAGTCTGCACGGCGCTGGAAATAGTCCCTTTGTAATCTTCAGATACCATAGAGAGCAAAGATGGAGGGCTAATATCTTGCCATCAAAGTGAATTATGCAAATTGTAATGCTACAAAGCTCAGACACTCTCTATTTTTCCTGGGAGGGAATGGGAAATGGGGCTGACTGTGGTAATTCTCAGAGCGGTTGTCATCCGCAATGTTCCCTGAAAAAGATCAGAACGTTGCCTGATAATTGTTGAGGTTTTGGTGAAGGACCCAAACTCACAAATGCTCAGTATAAACAGGTGTTATATCTTTATCCTCGTGTTGTTTTCCTGTGTTTGCTTGTCCCCCTAAACACCCCGATATCCCCCGATTGCCACTACTGTTTGCCTCACGTGAACACAGATAACTTGCAAGACAGGCAAGCAATTAAACTTTAATAGCTGTCCATTGAGGGGTCCTAGGGGATTTTCTCCTGAGTCAACATGCCAAACCCCATTTCCTTTTCCTCCCCTCTTTCTACCAGTTACCCCTCGCTAGAACTGTGGGATGCAGTGCTGCGGTTTTAAGGGGTTTTGACTTTTCGTGAGCCTGATATCCCTTGAGAGCCAATACTTCTTTCTCAGTCATATGCACTGTATGTGAAAGACAAATTAGAGATGAAGTAAATCAGCACAGCAATTTATAAGTCTTTCAAAGCAGACATATTATTCTTTGAGGGAGATTAGCTAGCAGGTTTGTTAATCTGGCTATAGTGTTAGTGAGGTTATTGAAAATCCAGTGTGTAACAAAGATTTTATTGTAGCTATACCCTAAAAGGTTATTTGTTGGGATTAATATCTGAAGAACCTTTCTGTTTAGTGAAAAAAAAGATTCTTTAGACTATTTAAAGGTAAGTAGGAAATAATTTTAAGAACCTCGAAGTTAAGGGTCTTTGGGGAACCAAAAATGATTATTTTATACTATAGCATTGCTGTGAAGAATCCTTATAGCACTTTAATAAGAGTGTAGTGGTGCAAGGACCCTATCACACACCCGGCGCAACGCAGTGCAATGCGCCACGCCACCCAAGTGTCTTTTGCTAGTTTGAACCTGACGCATTTATCATTCCCACATTTAGCACCATGTTGTTTAAATAGCAAATGCATTTGTGCCCAATTTTGGTCCCATGAGCATTCTGGTCTGAAAACGAGATAAGTTCAGGTGTGTTGCTATTTTGAGAGAAACTAAAATAGACTACGCCATAAACCTTGTCTAAAGTCAATGGCGTAATATTGTTTTTGTTATTTAATGAGCGCGTTAGTAATATGTGCCTATAAACATGACGACAATACGCGTTTGCTTATCACACACATGGATGTGCAGCAGCACACAAATGTTTTTAAATGGAAAAACGTTTGTAAATTCTTTATCTCTTGTTCGTTGCAAATAAAGTATTTTTAGAGTACAAATCTTTTCTTGCAAATTTGTAAATTATTTTTGAGATTACACTGATCATAGGCTATCCATTTACAGTATTTAAAAGCCTGCTACTTTTACTTCCATGACTAAAAGAAAATGACTTTTAAAGTTTTTAATACAAAAAAATAACAATTTCAGCAGCTGGCTTTTAAAGGAGATAGGAGATGAGACTCTCGTTGGTTTATTGCACGTTATTCCCAAAACACACCCATCACTCATTACGAGAATAGGAACAACCCTTTTAGACTGTGCGCTTGGCGACACAAACCATTTTCCCGTTGTTAAATTAGCAAAAGTGTATTCAGACACACCTGTTTAAACTGTGCGCTGTGCAGTTTAGACAATGCGCTTAGATTGTTAAAATAGGGCCCAAAATGTGATTATACTGATCAGGGGTGCGTTTCCCAAAAGCATCGTTAGCCAACGAACATCGTAAGTTCCATCGTTACTAACATCGTTCAACGATTTGGTGTTTTCCGAAACCATCTTCAAACGAACATTCGCAAACTGCACCGCTAACTTGTGTCGTTGGAACGACAGCTCTTGACCTGTCGTTAGAAGCATCTTCCTTGTTATTATAATATGTAGACTTACGTTGATCATGCTTTTGAACAAAATAAGCATAAAACATTCTAAATATATTACAATTTTATTTTACGTCTTTAAATTTGTAAACAGAATGAAAGCGCTGCATTTGAAAACTGTGCATGTGCGCAGACCTACGAGCTTTAAGACCTTGGGAAAAATCAGTCCTCCGATGCAATATATGTTATTTACAGCAATAATCTGACATCAAATCAATTTGCACAGATTAATTAGTACTTCACCTCCCACGTGACATCATCAACTATGTTGTAGAACCAACATGATTCAAACGACGAATGTGCGACAAAGTTACTATGCTTTTGGGAAACAGTCGTGACAAGCTAGTTCGTTTCTCCAACGATGCATCGTACTATGGTCATTCAGCAACGAGTTACGTCGTTGTTTGGGAAATGCACCCCAGACCCAAATATTGAGTAGGGTAATAATTTGTTTTCACATTTCTGAAATTCTTTTTGCATTACACATTTAAGAGACCACCTAAGATTATTTTCAGGTTTTCTATATGGTCTATTTATTAGTATGTATTAAAGAAAAAATGATATTATTCTAATTTTGTTATGTTTATATTTGCATTTATTAAGCCTACTAAAAACTGAAATGGGGAAAATGATCAAAACAACAAAAAAGATATATAATATCTAAAGAGAAATATTTTCAGATGTTGAATACTGCAAGGAAAACAAGTTCAAATTCATTTTTCAACAACCCATTATAAATGTTTTAACATGTATTTTAGGTCATGGTTTAAAAGTGAATATTTGATAAAATAACCCAGATTTTTGATTACATCTATCCTGTGTCTTGGCATGTGCTCAGTCTGTTGGGTGACTTTATTGTCACTCCTGAGGTTTGCTTTTCCAGCAGTATTTTTTACTTATGTATACTTAAATAAACACATAATGTCTTCTGGTTTTTATTTGAATAAACATGACACTAATCTATTTATGAGATTAGGAAAGTTTGATTTCACTCATTGATATTACTTTCATTTCAAACTTTGGCATGGCCTTACTAAGTCAGTATTAAAGATATCAATGTTATATTTTCAGAGAATGTACTTTAGCTGGGTTTTTACAGGCATGCATCACATTACATTTACATGGATATGATATTTAGATTATAAGAATCCGGAGCGTTCAGATTTATAGCAACTAATGCAAACATGCAAATAGGAGTTTAATAATAAATAAAGTAGAAGTTGTCTTAAACTTTAATGGTTTGTCAATAAATGGGAACAATTCCTGATCCTCCTACATTCCTTTGACAGAATGTTTCATAGGAAAACAACGTAGTTTTCAGTCTGCAGGTTCGTGGCCCATAAAGAGTCCTTATTTACTTCCTAGATGCATGTGATTTTAATTGAGACATTAGCGGTTATTGAATTAGGAATTGAAGGGCATGGATGTAAGGCAAAAAATAAAAATGTGTTGAGTAGAGCCTTTGTCCAAACTACGGTCACAATTGTTACCTTTGAGAGCTAGTCACAAGTCTTCACGGGCACATGGCCAGGATGACCAGCTACACCCGAGCCCAGCCCGATGTGATGGCTGATTTTTATTCCTCAAACCACACGCACGCACGCACGCACGCACACACACACACACACACACACACACACCTTCAGCATCTTACATGTGAGCGTCTTTTCTATAATTGTGTTTCATATTCACAGGTCCAAATGCAAAGTACACTTTTTAATTTTTACCCTTCGGCTCACATGTGTAAACGGTTTCATTGTCTGAATTATGTCCTTATAAGAATCTAGAAGGATTTTAATTCAAAGAGATGTTTGGAATGTATGGATTTTAAAGGGGTGCTACGGTTATGTTAGTTTATTAGTAAGTGTAGAGAGATCAATCCATTATTTAACAGAAATTGTCTAACTAGAAAACACTTAAACGTGTTCTGTCCGGAAGCCATTATTATGGCAGTATAATGTTCTACAGTACTGCTTAACAAAATCATAAAGTCATATAGTGAAAACATATGTTTCCTTTACTAAGGCCTATAGCTCATTACTGTAATAGGCAGCACGTAGAGTAAAGCTTATTGTGTCTGAAATTTCATATGACAAAGGCTTGCTATTTTTAAATGGCAGTAAAACTTTATTTCATATCATTGCTACTGTACTGTTTCTAAAGAAGGAAGTTGGGCTTGAGTCACGGTTAGCAAGGAAATGGAGAGGGAAATGTGGCAGGCCAGGGCACCACATGTTTGTTTTTGTTTATATGCCTTTCGATCAAGACTTCACTGCATGAACCGGAACAAACTGACAGTCTAATGTGCCAGTTTTACACATATTGTTTTATCACATACTGTAAAACAAATACTAATAATGAAGAGGTAGCACATTTCATCTGCTCCAGCTAAAATTATTATCATTTACTGCCAATACTGTAAAAGTAAATTCAATAACTCAGCATACGACCACAAAATGAAAGGTTTATCGTCCCTAAATAAGAAAATTCTTTCCGAATTTCCTGACAATAAAGATTACACATCATTAGTCATGGCTCATATTACCAAACAACAGCAAACCCACGCACTATTATCTTCATATTGGCAGATCGGCCTGAGCTGAATTCTGCCTCGGGTGTCTCTATCATATTTTGGTGTTGAAGGGAGGGCTTGTACCCTACAGCCATGGTAGACCCTCACCCCAGCTTCCTCTCACTGGCACCTCATTGCCTCACTAGCGGAACTCTCTGCATGCTAAAACAAATCGATTTTACTTGCCTCTTACGCTCTGAGGTCCTATATTAATTGAATTCATTGGTTGACATTATTCTGGTGCTGTTTGAAAATGTATCAATAGACTTAGAGAAGGAAGTGGGTTTTTTTAGGGGGGTTTTTTTGGGGGGGGAAGCAGGGGTGAAAGGTCACCTCAGTCTTGTTCTCAGATATGTTCCAGTTGCATGCTGCACTGGAGGATGTGGTTCGATCCGCTATTTCCTAGTAGGGTCCCAGAGGAACATTAATACTAGAAATACTCACTGTAAAAAGAATCTTTAGAAATGACAGTATTACAGTTTTTTTGAATTGCTAAAACACTAACCCCCAATCTCTAAACCAAATTCATAGTGACCTAAACCCATTTGTCTAATCATGCACTCTTTTTGCAAAATTCTACTTCTCACTAAAACACACATTTCACACTGCAATGCACTTGTTTTATAAATACTAAACACATGCAGGCAGAAGTTGAACACAACTAAAACACCGTTATCATCGAGTAAACACAACAACTCAAAATTCTACACACTTTTATCTAATGGTATTTTGGTAACACTTTATTTTACGACCCGCAAAGTACCGCGTAATTAAACCGAATTTACAGCGTACCTATTTGTAACAACAGAGTACCTCTACAGTACGTACTTGTAGGTATAAGGGAATAATATTTTAAGTTTGGGGTAATAAGGGGGTAAGAATATATGGAAAATTATTCTCTAAGTATTTCATAACTACAGGGTACCTATTGTAATATTACGTGGTAGTATGACTTACGTCTATGGGTAATATGGTCTATGTGTAATATGTTTTTTTTTTCATATTTGCTACTTACCTGATAAAGTATTTTGTATAGCCTACAGTTGATGTCTACAAGCCACGTCGGCAAATAAAATATAACACACAATAAAAATAATAGCAACTTGTACCTCTTTGATTGATCTGTATATGTATACATGAGTTACGAGGTAACTCTTATATTTGCGGGCTGTAAATTAAAGTGGGGCTTATTCCCCGATTGTTCTGTGTATGTACCAGGTAACTCTCATATTTGCGGGCTGTAAACTAAAGTGGTGCTTTGTTCACCTCTTGTTATAAATGTTATAGGGTAAATACCATAAACATACAGAATATTGTTATTTTTATTTTAAAGCAACTTATTTCAAAACATGTTTAAAACACTATAATTAAGCCAACACTTAATGTTTATTATCACATAACTTTTATTTAAAATAAAAAGTCATGACAATTTTTCATTGTTTTTGCGGCTTGGCTTCCTCTGTTGGTGTTCTTGTCCACTCGGATGATGAGTTGATGTCGTCCCACAAATGCTGTTCTGCATTACATATAAAAAACATAAATGAAAGCCTTCAGTAAATGTTTCTTCACTGTGCCTTGACAGAAACAGAGTTAGTTACGTTTATAAATTTTAGGCTTACTTATGTGCTAGCTAACCTGCTACCGTTAGCTAGCAACTTTCTTGAAAAAACATTGTTTGAAATGCATGAGTCATGTATTAACAAAACCAGTCACCTTATCCAGCATGCGGATCCTGCTCACATCACTCGTAGCTGTACTCCACAGTGTAGAACGTTTTTAAAACCTCTTAAAGAAATTTCACCTCAGGATCGCGTTCCAGCAAACCTCCTGCAGACGGCCGCGCGTTCTACACCTGCGCAGTAGCTAGGGTGGCCATTCGTGCCAGTTCCGCCGGACACGTCCCGAACATGTTTTCGGGTTCGTTCTCCGAAGTTCGCGTTGCTCGACCGCATACGTCATCGAGGTTCTCACATTTCAGTTAAAATACATTAGAAAATTAAGATTTATTTATTTTAAGACATACAATCATTGTAGTTTCATTCTTACCTTGAAATGTAACGGTTGCTTTTCTGAAATTAAACCTGAAATATTAAACCTTGATGACGTATGCGGTTGACCAACGCGACTTCCGGAGAACGAACCCGAAAACATGTTCGGGACGTGTCCGGCGGAACTGGCACGAATGGCCACCCTAGCAGTAGCCTACGCATGTAGTCGTCTTTTGCTTTAGCGGGAGCTGATATCTGCTGTTGTTTCATTCTGGTTTGCCATTGAATAAATTATATTTGGCTAAAATACTTGTGTTTACAGTAAATAAATTGCAAAGCACCACTTCAAATATGTCCGCAAATGTAGGAGTTTCCTGGTAAATAGGGAATAAGTTGCTATTTTTATTGTACTTACCTTAAAAAAAAGATAACCACATTAAATCAGCTGGACTTTTGTTATTAAAAGCAAGTAATATAGGCTACTAAAATAAAAGTGATGTGCTGTTATATTTATTTGCATATGTGGCTCGTAGACATTGACTGTATACAACATTCAGTAGTCAATATGAAAAATTCACAATAAAAAAAAATATATAAAACATAATTTCCCCATAGACTTGACTAAGTCATACATACCACGTAATATTACAATAGGTACCCTGTTGTTATAAAATACTTAGAGTATAAATAATTTATAATTCTTCATATTCTTACCCCCTTATTACCCCAAACTTAAAATATTATTCCCTTATACCTACAAGTACGTACTGTAGAGGTACCCTGTTGTTACAAATAGGTACGCTGTAAATTCAGTTTAATTACGCGGTACTTTGCGGGTCGTAAAATAAAGTGTTACCGGTATTTTTTACCAATTGTGTGAATTGGAAACAGTCTGAGAGGCAGATGAAGAGTATGAGGAAGAAAAGGACACCAGAGACGATGCAATTGGCAAAATTTGCAGTTGGATTGCTGACTTTTTACAAAATACAAGTGCTGCTTACAGTAATACAGTTTTTCTGAATTGCTAAAACACTAAAACCCAATCTCTGAACCAAATTCATAGTGGCCTAAACCCATTTGTCAAATCATGCACTCTTTTTGCAAAATTCTAAACACAAACTTCTCACTAAAACACACATTTCACACTGCAATGCACTTGTTTTATAAATGCTAAACACAGGCAGGCAAAAGTTGAACAAAACTTAAACACCGTTATCGAGTAAACACAACAACTCAAAATTCTACACAATTTTATCTAATGGTATTTTTTTACCAATTGTGTGAATTGGAAACAGTCTGAGCGGCAGATGAAGAGTATGAGGAAGAAAAGGACACCAGAGACCATGCAATTGGCAAAATTTGCAGTTGGATTGCTGACTTTTTACAAAATACAAGTGCTGCTTACAGTAATATTGAAAACTTACTATTACTTGCAGTACTTACAGTAAAGTATTCACTATATTCACGGAACTAAACTTGTGATTACAGTAATAGAGATTTTTAACAGTATTTGTCAAGTGTGTTGTTATGTACAGTAAACATGTATTTTTCTGTAAGCAGATCTCCTGGATGTTGTGTTTTCCATTTTAGTGTCTAATGGATGCTTGTAGTGTTTTATATTATAGACTTATGTGTGTATGATTTGAAAGCTTAGTTTGATTTTGAGTACAAGCGAAATGGTTTTGAAGCAATTGTTTGATTTTGCTAAAAGAGTCAGGGGTTCTGTGAATTTTGTTTAAAATTGGGATTTGTGTTTAAGGTTTTGAGAAAATGAGTGATGGTTTCAAAAAATGTGTTTTAGCAATTCAGAAGAACTGTAAAGTATAACATGCACTGAAGCTGTGTATTTTTTTTGATTTTTTAATGATAAATATTTCCATGTCACAGAACCCAAATCCAGTCATATACAGAGATAACTATATGCTTCTTTTTTGATACTCTTACTTTGCATTTACTTTTTTAATCAAAATGTTTCATGACACCTCATAAGTCTAATTTCGCGAGAATCACCCAGATGTGTTTTGTTCGATCACAATTGGAAGACGCTAAATACAGTTAGAAATGGTGTCTAAAATGTTTTGAGGTTAAAAAAGGCATTCAACCAGATTGCTTTTGTGGTGTATGCTCATGTGGTCAAACATGTTCAAAAAGGCCACCTACTTTCTGCCTATTGATGTACCAAGTACATTGTTTTTATATCAGACCTGACTTCTAGCACAAACCCATGGGGCGGTTTCCTGGACAGGGCTTAGGCTAGTCCTAGACTAAAATGCATGTATGAGGTGCTTTAACTTTAACTTTGTTTTGTTCTGACTAATTTTAACATAATTGGTGACATTTTTTTGCCTCATGATGCACACCTGTAGTGTTTTTTGTAAGGTATGTTTGTAAAAACTTCTTAAATGACCTAATATAAATAGTACTGGATTAGCCTAAACCTTATCCAGGAAACTGCATAGTGTTTTTGCCTGGCCTTTTATCCTATCAGTTATCAAATTAAATCGGCTGCCATCCACCTCTTTAATTTTTGTTTCACTTTGCAAGCGTGTGAAAATTGCATGAGCTTATTTCATCAACTGCTCTGAAATATCTGAGAAAGCCCTCACTTACAAATGTACAAAACTCTGTGTGAGCATCAACTTAAACCCATTATTTCTCCCACTCATGTTTTAAAGACTCGCCCATAGACCATCTCCTCAAAGTAATCAGGACAGAAGTGGACAAAAAAGATCAATTAAAACATCAGGTGAACGGGAATGTGTCTCTTTCATCCATTTGTCATCCGATCGACCAAAACGCATTTGTAAATGTGCTCTTACATGCTGTGTTTCCCTAGCAAGGTAGCTCAGTAAGGGAGTCCCAGCACCTTTTGCTACTTTGAGGATCAGACACGCTCACAAATGACCTTTTAACCTCAGCCAGTAAACAGCACTCATAGCTGTAATTGGAATCACTTGCACCTCAACAAGATGAAGAGGGAGCTTTGTTGAAACGCTCTGCCTTCACTACCTGCATTACTTAAGCAGGATGCACCAGCCAATGGCTATTTTTAGACAAATAAACAACATCAAGTGATCACACTGTGAAAAGACACTGTAGCCCAGATCTTGTTTAATGCTACTGCAGACATCAAACACTCGAGTAAAGACTTTTTCTTAACTCATGGGTAAGAAAAACAAGTACTGAAAAGCAGGAACTGGTTAAAGTTGGGGTGTGGATTATGTACCATCACAGGAATTCGTGGCTGCATAGATGGGCATCTAAAGAACCATGAGTACATTATTGTGGCCTTAGTTTTTCAGTAAATGAATGGAGCTATGAACAGAGGACAAGTTTTTCATGCAAGTGTCCCCATAAATTAAATAAAGAACATGACTCTGATTAGGACCCTGTTTGAAAGAGCTTCATTCTGTCCTTTTTAAAACATTCTGAGATGTTAGTGGTCAGACAGACGCCCTTTGTTTCCTGCTTTGGGTGACCTCTGCCATGGCAATTGACGCTTTTACAAACCTGGCAGCTCTGGTTAAATTTGGGCAACCAAGCACAGCTGCTTAAGCCTTCCAAAGACGTCTGAGAGATAGACAGAGGATCCTCAGAAAAACAGTTCATGCTTTTTTTTAACTCCGTACATTGCAAGATGCAATAGAGACAGTATCTGTCAATGGAACCAAGGACCCAAATAATCCCAAATAATTGAAGCAAACCTAAAATTAACAAATATCTTTTTATAAATGCTTTGCTGTAGGTCTACCTTTCAGACAAAACATATACCAGAAATGATATCAATGCACGGATATATCGGCCAATAATCTGCAACGGCCGATAAAAGCAATTTTTACTATCGGCTATTGGCCAATAGTTTAAAGGGCACCTATTTCATTGCTAAAACTATGTTATTTTGTGTGTTTCGTATAATACAAAATGTTTGTGTGGTTTATGTTTAAAAAACACATTATTTTCCACATACCGTACATTTTTCTAGTTTCAGATTTCACTCTCTTCCGATTTTGTACAAAACTCAATGATTTGAAAAGCTCTGTGTCCCTGATTGGCCAGCTAATCTATACATTGTGATTGGTCAGAATACCTCTGACGTCATCCGGAAATGTGATGCTCCTTACGATGTTTGAAAGATTCGCTAACAATGCAATGCTAACAGGAGTTAACTTAAAGGCTGTGAGTTCAAAAGCGGGAGGAATTATGATAATGTCGGTCTTCTCTACATCACCAATCCCAGGAAGTAAATTGTTGCGTACAATCCGTGTGTTTGTTGCAGTCCAAGAAAATATATTTACATTGGAAACGATAACTCGCGTCATCGTTTACTTTGGGGTTTGTACCTTTTGCATATCGTTAACATGTACTACATACTTACACACTAAAGGAAATGTAAAAACATGAATCGGACCATAGGTGCCCTTTAAAAACAGATGATAGTCATGGTTGTCAAAAGACAACAAGAAAATCTAATGAATTTGAGCTTTGTAAAATATAAAGAAACATCTCTAGTTTAATGTTCAACAAGTGAATATAACCACCAAACTATTGTATCGGCATCAGTATCGGCAGTTATTAGTCTGAAGAGTTGGTATCGTTGGACAAATTTAACATCGACACATCTCTGATTCCAATGATGAATCATAAAAACGTGAGCATATGTAGCATGTGTACGGTAATTTATAGCATATATAATCAAAGTATACAATTATTAAAAATGATACATATGAAAACTCCATTCATGTAGACTAGAATGTCTGCCAATGTTTTGTCTAATTATGGTTGATGTAGACTACATACACTGGTCCCAAAAAGGATTTGAACACATATAAATATGATTTGGGATAAAAAGTAATTTCACTTTTCTATTTATATTCACAATTACTGTAGGTTGTTTCTTAAAGGGACACTTCACCCATTTGCATTAATCTTTTTATAGTTAGAACCCTAGTCATGTTTTTGAATGATCTTGCATCATTTCCTCAGTTGCCGCTGAGACAGGAGAAATACAGATTTCAGTGTTGCACTTCCTTCTTTCAATGATGTAAAAATCATAATTTTGCATCATTGAAAGCAGGAAGTCCAATATTTTTGTTGAGGGAGTGAGACTACAAACACCCATTTTCTCTGTCAAATAGGGACCAATTCGAAATGTATGTTACATTTCGACTACAAATATGACACACTTTCAATAAAGATTAATGTTTCTACGGGTGAAATGCTCCTTTAAGATTGTCCATGTCATTTTAGTGGACTTAGTTTTAGCAGTGTTACACAGGTGGCACAAAGTGTACCAGAGTTACACTTTGACATCTTTAGACTTTGGCAAGCCACTATATGTGCCTGTTTTCCATGTGCTATAGCTTAAGAGTTTCTGTAAATGAAGCCATGGAGCCTGAATCTGACATTTAACAGAGCTGAAGGAGAGCTGCTTTGCTTGGTTTTAGAAATTCATGTTGACACAATGGTAAGATGATGTCAGCTTGATTTGCAGTGGCTGACCAGAGAGACTTGTGGTCCATTCTGAATCACCAGACAACCTTGATGTCACCAAATTCACTCCAGCAAATATATAAACTTAAACAAACAACAACATATTTTCATTTGAAAAAGTCTTCTTTAAGTGCTCGTGTATAAGAAGGCGGGAGAAACACGGCAGTTAACAGCTTCCACCGTTATGAAGGGTTTAATAGCAGTGTTTTATGTCATAAACACCCACTCCACCATTAAAACACAGGCAAAGATATTCATAAAATTTGCAGCTTGTTGCGCTTCCTACAGAAGCTTCTAAAATTGTTCCAGCAATTTTTTATTATTATGTCCTCACTCTGTGAAGACCACATTCACTGAGGAAGACCTCAGTCTAGACCAAATAATATCACTGCATTTGCTCCACTGACATTCATGCTTCAAAATGACTGATGTGGTCTAACGCTTGTTAAGCTGGTGAAGGCAGAGAGCAGCACAGTGTTAAAATACCCCATTTGGCAAAATTTCCCTTCTCAGAATACTGCAACCCTTCCTTTTGAAATGTGGGAAGCCATGTAAAGTGACATTGTCATTGCATGTGTTTTACAACTGTTTCTCTTTTTCCAAATAAATGATACTAGTTCTTTTGGTTATGGTAATTATCCAATATAAAACAGCCGAACCAAAAGTCTGCAAGGCTTCTGTGTCCCAGCAGATCCAAGACAGACAGGCGTCGCTTTACCAGAGACACGCCACACAAAACGAGAAGAAGATTCGGTAACTTTAGCTGAACGGCTTGCCATGATCATTTATGAGGATCAAATATGCTTTTGCTGTTTTACAATTTGTTAATACATAAAGTGGACATATGTGGCATATTCCATCACTTAACAAAAGTATCGCTTTTACAAAAGAAATATTTGAGCAGGAACCCCGTGACTAAACACATAAATAGTGGAAAGATAAATAGAGAAAATGAAAAAATAACAGCGTGACTTGCTGTTATTGGAAGCTGCTGTCTGGATTGAAATCATCAGCCTTATGCGCAGTTTAGATAATAATAGACTACAATTTACTATTAAATTGAACAAAATCATTTTGAAATGAGGTGAAAAATAATTTTAATTTTAATAATTTTATTTACATAAGAGAGAGGTCAAGCAGACCGCAAAGCAAACATAACACTTCCAATATAATAATATAATATAAAACCATATGTAAAAAACAATTCTAGGTTACAGTGGATTTTGGCAATTTGAAGAAAAATATTCCTCTTCAAAATAGTCCACTACATCGAAGCTTAAACAATTCATCTAACACAATATACATCAGTGTTAAAACATGGTTTTGTTGCATAAAGAAGCTGAATTCCTCTACACAGTGGCAGGTCAGTTTGACTGCATTCTTCTGCCTGTCTGACCCATCTGTGACCAGCCGGTCTCTTCCTGCGTGATCCTCTTAAGTGAACGTTTAATTCAATTATGATTGAGAGCCCGGGGGAAGGCAAATACAAAGGGGAGACAAAAACCCCAATGATAACGTTTCTACTTCCAGCCACAGTGGTGGTAGGATCATGGGAAGGGCATGGCAATGGAAAGAAACTGTAAGCATGGTGTATGTGAAAATCACTGCTAAGTAAACCATTCTCTGAAAGCACGTGAAAAAATAGCTCATTGTAATTTGGATCCCCTTGTGATGTCAGAAGGGGATAATAGCGCCCCCTTCATTTGAATTATCCAACCACGCCACTGCCATTTAATGCAGAGTTCAGATAATTTGCATTTAAAAGGACACACCCAAAAATGGCACATTTTTGCTCACACCTACAAAAAGTTGTGTGTTTTCTGTGTGCACGCAGTTATGATGAATATATTTAACAAATAAATATTGTGCATGCAGAGAGTTGTAGCGTAGATTTAGCTGATCACAGTGTCTAAAAGTTCATTTGGAGCCTGAATTGGCAGCAGTATTAGAAAGAACGTCGGACCGGTGCATAATCAGCCTGATGAATTTGTACGTAGTGTACGACTGACTAATTTGTATGAATTTGTACACAGTAAATCGTATCATATAATCATATAATATGAATTAACCACCTTGTAAAATACTTACAAATTTCCATGAGACACACTGGCATATTAAAACCATCTTCATCTTTTGTCATATAAAACAATTAACAGGAGTTTTGATTTGTTCTTAACATTTTAAAGCTAAACATGTTTTGAATTAATTAGCAAAACCGAAATTTTTTAAGCCCATGCTATCTCATAGCTATTCGTATGTATTTTACGAGGTGGCTAATTCATATGATTTCGTACAACTTTATTTGTTCATTTTTTGTACAATTTCCTTTGTTGCTCCTGTGACATTGGGGTAACAGACAAGGTTAGGGGTGGGATTTCATTATTGTTGTTTTTGTTCAACTCACTTTGTGCGAATTAATACGAATTTGTACAAATCATGAGATCAGGCTGGTTAAGGTCTATTCCCAAGACATTTCTTGGCCGGTTTCAATTGCGGTGCAAAACTCTCTATGTAGAAATAAAAAAACTCACACTGAATGTTTCCCTTTGGTTTGATTCAAGTTAAAACGCTCATTGTTCACCTGCTTTCCTTATCAGAAAAACCTCAAGTAAATAAATAAAATGATATTCTCTGCCCTTGATCTTTTTACCCACCAAGGATATCAGTCCTCAGTCATCTGCAATACCACCTCCAGCCTTAGGAGTCCCGGGTTTGCCATCAGTCGGGTCAAAGGTCACATCGATGACAGCGGGCACCTCACTGTGAGAGTGCGGCCTACCTCACTAAGACAACAGCAGCCGATCTGCTCACAAACTTCCAAGAGCTAAAGCAAGGATCAGGCCTCTGCTTATAAAAATAGAGATAGGGTCACAGGATGACCTTTGGAATCACGCTGAGCTTTCATCCCCTCCGAACGCACTGATGGGGAATGCTGCCTTAGCCGGGCCCGGAGAGACATAGCCTGTTTTTCTTGCAATGGAATCATGTTTGACACTGGCCGAAACAAATTATTTATTCTACACCTCACTTTGCCTAAACCTTACATTGGCGATGAGTAGAGTTTAACATTAAGGACTGGTTTTAAAGACAAGGCTTAGCTAAAGCCAGGACGAGGCATTAGTTCAATTAAAGGGGATATATCTACCTTATTTCACGGCAAGTCGTGTTATAGTCACACATTTTTTTATTAATTTATTTGTGATATTTTTAAATCATTGTCACTTCACTGTCACTGAAAATAAAGGTACAAAGCTGTTACTGGGGCAGTAAAAGGTCCTACTATACAATTTAGGTACAAATATGTATCTTTGAACTGCCAATATGTACCTTTGAAGTACTAATATGCACTCTTTGGGTACAAAGGTGAACCTTTTTGAAAGGGTACTGTCCCAGTGACAACGTTTGTACCTTTATTTCTGAGAGTGTAATTTTAGTCATTGGTTTCTACGTGTTTTTCGTCCACTTTTAAAACTATTCTCGACTGGAGTTGGGGTTAGATTAGGGGTTTGGGTTAAGATGTCGCAGAAAGTGGGGCCACTTTTCAACCCGGGAGTTTCAGGCCCAAGACCGGCCCACTTTTTCCATAGTGTTATTCCAAATTAGCACTTTTTTTCAAATTGGTTAAATAAAGCAACAGTTCAGCTCATAGTTTTTATTAATATCATGGTTCAAGTTAAAAGTTATATAATATTTCACTTAAGATAAGAAGTTAACAAAAATATTTCTCTACACTCTAAAAAAGGCTGGGTTACTGGGTTACATAATGGGTGAATATTGGACACAATGGTTGTAATGCAACCATTATAATAACCCAACAGGTGGGTTAAAACAACCCAGCACTGGGTCAATTTTAACCCAGCAGCGTGTTCTGTCCAATATATAAAATATATAAATAACCCAGCCCTTTTTAGAGTGTATTCCATAAGGAAAGGTTGATAAATTATTAGCATTGCTAATGCTATGAGGCTGATGATTAATGCCAATAGAAATATAAAAGTCCTAATTAAAAAAGAATAGCATAACAAGTGATTTATAAGCTTTTTTAGGCTGGTCATTTTTGACTGGGAAAACAAAAGGTGTTATAGGGTTCTGAACACAACCCGAGGGTTAAATAACTTTAATTCATATTGTTTACTCATGGCATCCTCATTTTCAGCGGGGGACTGGCTTATCTGCTGCTCAGAAGCTGCTTTCATAATATTTGCAAAGTCTATGAATCGCCATGTGTACACAAAAGGGTAATATTTAAAAAAAAATTGTATTAGGTTATTATTCGGTATTAGCCGAATAATTACGTTGCTAATGCTAATCATTACTAGACTTATTTCTCTTTAAGTTACCTGTTGTCACTTTTTTTGTCCTCTTGAAAATAAATCTGTAAGTTTGACACATTTGGCAGCATCCTCTTCCAATGGATTTTTTCTTCAACCTGTTTTTTACGCCCTCCTCCTCTCAGACGCGTATTGTTACGGTAGGGCCGGCCCAGCCTACTGGAGAAAAGTTTTCTTGGACGTGCTATGGTACAACCCATGCAGAGGCTGCGCGCTGCAGTGTCAATGCGAAATGTGTGAAGTTTCATTTAAGAGAAGAAAGACTCACTAACGTGACAAATGTAAAAAAAAAAAACTCGCCCGGCCCAAAAGTGAAGCGGCCCACCGGGAATTCTCCCGGTTCTCCTGATTACCCACCCCGGGCCTGCCCAACCCCAAGCGACAATGGTAAAAATTTAGAACAAAACAATGAGAAAACAAAATATAAAATGACACGATACAGAAAGTCGTGCCACAGGCACAAAAAACTGTTTATAGAAGTTTGTGCTGTGTGCCATAAAAAAGAAATTCGTGCTCCAGGGGCACAATAAACAGCGGAAAACCGTGCACAAATACATTAATAAAAAATTTGTGACTATAACACAAATTTCCATGAGATTGGTCCAAGTTTAAGTGCTATAAATGGGTACCCGGTGCTTTAATCAACCTAGAAAATATGAAAAAGAACAACTCCGCAACTTAGTTTTGGTAAATCATTCTCTGCAAGTGTAACGGGTATAGAAAGTATTATGTTCATTTTATAGGTAGAATTACACAAAAATATTACATGTTTTAAGTATACCTGATTTGGATCTCTTTATGTGTGCATACCCCTTTAATTCTCTGACTACAGCATCAAACGTAATCTCCTGTTTTAGCACCTCCTCTTCCCTTTTCGCGTTATGTCCGCATGGAAGAGGTGGGTTTCTAATTTACTTTCATCTTTAGTTAAAAATCAATTTTATACTCATGTTTTTGGTTTAAACATTATTTAGCACTTTATTTTTCATGTGTGTACCATTATTTTCACGTTGTCATTTTAAATGAGAACTTGTTAAACTTGAGACGTGCTGATTACATTGCACATTACATTTGTGTTGCAGAACTGAAGGGGCAAGTGTGACATACTGTTAAAAGACTGTGTTATCTTTTGTCAGGTATGCTGTTATGTTGTTTTAATTATTTGTAATTCTTGAATGACTCCTCCTCTTCCCTTTTCGCGTTATGTCCGCATGGAAGAGAACTGAAGGGGCAAGTGTGACATACTGTTAAAAGACTGTGTTATCTTTTGTCAGATTAAAAATCAATGAGGAGACAACCCGTCAGCTGATGTTCGTCTTTATTTCACGGAAAGTAAACACAACGCAGACAAGACCAGTTACACTAGCATGTGAAAAAATAGATCATTGAAATTTGGCTCCCCTTGTGATGTCAGAAGGGGATAATACCGCCCCTTAATTTGCACTATCCAACCACGGCACTGCCATTAAGTGTAGAGATCAGCTCATTTGCATTTAAAAGGACACACCCAAAAATGGAACATTTTTGCTCACACCTACAAAGTGGCAATTTTAACTTTACATACGTACTCTAGGGACACCAAAGATTTTTTTCACATCTTAAAAAGGTATTGTGCAATGTCCCCTTTAAGATGTTAAAGCAAGCATGCCTTAGAAAAACACATTACTGGTGTAAAATCTATAACTGCAAGTTATTTTCAGTTGAGACAGCTCAAATATGTATCGTAGTCTGGGACTAGTCTTAAACCTGGTCTGTGAAACCAGAGGTAAAAGTTTCAGCAAGTACAGATGCAAATGATATGATCCTGGCTGCAGAGACCTCTCTGAAAATGCAATGGCCATCACATTTGAGAAATGTAATCCTCCATGGTTTACTGACACTGTTTGTTTGGTGATTCAAACAGAACATATAATCAGACATATTATACCTAGTGTTTTCCCACAACTGTAAACACAACAAATCAGAGACCATGTTTGTTTAGTTTGTCTTTTCCAGAAAATAAGACAAAGAGTCTTCCAAGGGTTTCGAGCTGTTTAATGCGAAAGACTGTGTGGTGAAAGAACTACACACACAAGACGAAATATAGTTGCTTTTATTGTCTTGGGATACAAATAAAAAGACACTAGTGTTGCCAAGTCTATAACTCTGCACTTTATGTGGACGTTCCACGCTAGCTAGCTTTTCAAAGTCAAATCCATGAGGGGGTTGTTCAAGACAGAAACAGTTCATGCTAAATCAAGAATCATATATTCGATTGTGTGAACTAGTGTCAGGATAAAACCCTGATCGTGACAAAAATACCCTGAACATCTGCAGTATAAGCCATGAATTGATCAGCCTCCCCACAACAAATGCTCTTGCAGGTTCTGCAAGAATGTTTTCACTCAAACATTATTATTTGAAGCTCAATGGGCATTGTTCTTTGGTGTTACCACTGTAATTGTATATGGCATATTAGACTTGTGATTATATTGTGGTAAAAATAAAAGAGGGAAAGTAAGCCTGAGCATAGTCAGGATTGTTTATGATTAAACTGAAGCTGTTAAAAGGTAAATCCATAATGATGCTCATTCCAGCCCTTCTGGTGGTCATGGAAACAGTATGGTAATATAATTCCCTGCCAGAATCCCTTCTCTCCACATTGAAGTTTTATATTATGGCACAGATGTGAAAAGATGTCAAAGCAGCCTGGGAACTGTATCAGTGCTAGACTTAACACACAACAATATATGACAACTTTATTCACAAATTTGACAAGCATATGATAAAATATTGAATTTTGACTGGGGGTGTTTTGAGAATTAAAACAAACCCAACCACTGGCTTTGAATTCATTTAGACTGTTTTCTACACTCTTAGAAAGGATTTACACATCTTTGTGCGTTAAGCTTTTAACACATTATGTGTAATTTTGTGTTAAAATATAACACAAGTTGTGTTAAAATGTGTTGTTTCAATAATAACACAGAGATGGGTGAATTCTGGGCCAACGCATGGTGTGTTTTCCCAGGATAAACACTAATGTGTTGTTTTTAACACATTCGTTCTAAGAGTGTAGGTACATTTTACCCATCATTTGTGTTTGTCCAAATTTTACTCAACCATAAGAGTTGAATCAACCCAGCATCTTTTACAGTCCTGTTTGTAAAAACACAATCACATACAGTATTGTTTCTCATGTCTTGCATGTTTACATGTGTTGCAGGTTTAGTATGTAATAATATATAACCTTTTGGGCTTTCTCAATTGGCAATTGGTTTAATTATTTCATTTTTAATGCAAAGAAGACATTGTTTGAGATGTCTGGTTATGACAACTTGACATTAACCAATATATCATAACTTGTCATGACAACTTGACATTACCAAGACAACATAACCGACCACTTTTTACCATTGTGTCAAATTGAATTTGTCATTAAAATGTCATTAAGTGTTAATACTCTGTCATATCGTTTTATAAAAGCATCATGAATATTTTTCTTGACCTCATCTACAGTGGTATAAATATAATTTGTCATTAAAATGTCATTAAGTATTAATACTCTGTCATATAGTTTCATAACAACGTCATGAATATTTTTCTTGACCTCAACTACAGTGATACAAATATAATTTGTCATTAAATGTCATTAAGTGTTAATACTCTGTCAGATTTATAACAGCATCATGATTATTTTTCTTGACCTCAACTACAGTGGTATAAATATAATTTTTAACAGCATCATGAATATTTTTCTTGACCTCAACTACAGTGTTACAAATATAATTTGTCATCAAAATGTCATTAAGTGTTAATACTCTGTCATATAGATTTATAACAGCATCATGAATATTTTTCTTGACCTCAAGATGTCATTAAGTGTTAATACTCTGTCATATAGTTTTATAACAGCATCATGAATATTTTTCTTGACCTCATCTACAGTGGTATAAATATAATTTGTCATTAAAATGTCATTAAGTATTAATACTCTGTCATATAGTTTCATAACAACGTCATGAATATTTTTCTTGACCTCAACTACAGTGATACAAATATAATTTGTCATTAAATGTCATTAAGTGTTAATACTCTGTCAGATTTATAACAGCATCATGATTATTTTTCTTGACCTCAACTACAGTGGTATAAATATAATTTTTAACAGCATCATGAATATTTTTCTTGACCTCAACTACAGTGTTACAAATATAATTTGTCATCAAAATGTCATTAAGTGTTAATACTCTGTCATATAGATTTATAACAGCATCATGAATATTTTTCTTGACCTCAAGATGTCATTAAGTGTTAATACTCTGTCATATAGTTTTATAACAGCATCATGAATATTTTTCTTGACCTCATCTACAGTGGTATAAATATAATTTGTCATTAAAATGTCATTAAGTATTAATACTCTGTCATATAGTTTCATAACAACGTCATGAATATTTTTCTTGACCTCAACTACAGTGATACAAATATAATTTGTCATAAAAATGTCATTAAGTGTTAATACTCTGTCATATAGTTTTATAACAACTTCATGAATATTTTTCTTGACCTCAACTACAGTGGTAAAAATATAATTTGTCATTAAAATGCCATTAAGTGTTAATACTCTGTCATATAGTTTTATAACAACGTCATGAATATTTTTCTTGACCTCAACTACAGTGGTAAAAATATAATTTGTCATTAAAATGTCATTAAGTGTTAATACACTGTCAAATAGTTTTATAACAACGTCATAAATATTCTTCAGTTCATAATGGTTTTTCTTCCAAGTGGTTTTTCCTCAATATTTTAACAAATAAAATCAACAATTAAATAATAATAATGATAACAATTACAATTGATAAAATTATATTTTATTGCATTTGGGTACCAAATCACCTAAAATTAAATAAAAACTGTACAATAATAGGTTAAGCTATTGGGTCCATATCGCTGGAAGAAGAGTTAATTAAATTAATTAATTAAATGTTTTGTTAGTTTTTTCTTCTATGTCAGAAAATTTCAGTTATTCTGTTAGTTGTCAGTTTTTTATTGTGCACATACATAAAGTTAAGTGTAGTCTTTTGACGTGTCTGTTAGACATAGTATTAACACGTAATGACATTTAAATACCAGTTTAATGTAAAAACTGGATAGTTTCTTAAGTTTGATAATTATTCTGCTATGAAATGTTTATGACAATGTATTGGTTTGTCATGACAAAGACATTTCAAACAATGTCATTTTAAAAATGACATTAAACAAATGACACTTAATGACAGTGTGCATAAATGTGCATAAAATCTCCTTCATGTTCATGACACTTGATGTTCATGTCATGATTATGAAGGTGTCATGTCAGTCTTATGAACACACCCCTTCAAGTAAAGTGTTACCAAGGAGTTGTATAGTACTAATAAAACACAATCTATTTATGAGGAAAGTTTTTAAATAGTTTTCAATAACGTTTTCTTAAATATTTAAAATGATCTTTATTGGAATTAACCTTTTTCACATTTAAAGAACAGTCTTTGTCTGACTTTAAAAAAATCCACCAAATGCTGTTTTAGCACAACTAAAACAAAATCAGACTCATCTGCACAGTATTGGCTCGGTTTCCTTTCTCAAAGAGAGAATAACTGAATTCTGTGTAAAACAACACGTGTATAGAGTAACAGCCTCTTATGAACACAAATGCAAATATCTATTCTCATGTAAAGAGAAAAAAATATAATTAAGGTAACTAAGTTATAATTAAGTTATTAATATTTCTAATATACATGTACATGAAAAACACTTTGAATATAATGGCTCTGAATTTCAAAATCTAAAACTAATTATCCCTTTAGATTTTAGATTGTCTTGAGTCTTTAAGGTAAAAATAAGATAAGATTATATGAAAGGTAACAATACATACATTTTTTTCAGCATTCGCTGATCACAGATTTCTATGATGTATAAAGAAAGCTGAAAAAGCCATGTGTTCTCTATAAATTGAAAGCATTTGGTTGTCAATTAGCTGTCCTTGAGATTGAATCTGTTTTTGTTAAGAAAATTCAAAGTCCTGGTGCAAAGACCAGTTCTGTGCCAAGCCTTGTCCTTTGACTACCACCATAAAGAGATTCTTGACTGATCCGAAACACACACATATATTCCACAACTTCATACATACCAGATTCAACTGGGTTTGATATCAGGTTTTTACTAACAGACAAATCAAGACAGTACATTAAAATGACACCACAGGTTTCTTTTTCGATTTGAATTCCAGCCAAAACAACATACTGTATAATAAATGTCTACAGAAGCCTAAGTTGTCCTATTATTGCACATTCAAACATAATGGAAGCCACCGCAGCACCCAAAACCCCCACATCTGGCTTTTCCCAAAGGAATGAGGGAAAGAAAAAAGAACACAATTGCTGGACATTTGTGTAATTTATTCGGAATAAATTGCTACCAAAATTGCTGTCTGCAAGCTATTTGCACAACATTATCTGTGAGAGATGTTTGAAGATGCCCTTGTCTACAGGCCCAGAATACTTTTTGGGGTGTCATGTACTCATATAGGAATTTTATATAAACTTTCTTTTATGTTTTTTTTTACAAGAAAAGTAAATCCACATGCATATAGAACGCAGCATGCGCTTTTACAATAAATTTATATATATATATATGAAAACTCAGTAGATGAATAAATACATAAATATATATATATATATATATATATTTATGTATTTATTCATCTACTGAGTTTTCAGTTTACTGGTAAATTGAACATACCCAGCAAGCAAAACATGAGACGGCTAACTATAGACCCATTATAGTCTGGCTATGAGTAACCCACCTCTACCCTAAATAACCTTGAATTAGGTTACATGCCGTTTTTGCCAAAATAACTTGTATGATATTTCATTATGTAAGCACTAAGCAAAGTCAACAGGTGTTCAAGGTGTTTGCAAAAATTGCCAAAATTGTTTGCTGGGTACAGCTTAAACATATTAGCTTACATAGAAATGTTTCCTCATGCTAACTGATGGGAGCGACTTCCATGGAATAAATGCGAGACTGCTCACACTGCCAGTAACTGTGACAAAGCATGAGAAAGATTACTTATTTAAATACCAGCGGGCAATTATTCAATATTTTTGGTATGCCTGGTGTTGCATATGACTGGGGTCTTTCTCACTGCTCTTACAAAAATGCTGTCTGTTCTTGAAAAAACTTTTCTATGAGGTTTCTCGTGCTACCCTATTCACAAGTATGTGCAGTGACATAGATGCAGGGAACACCAGAAGTTCAGCTTGTTTAAAAATCAGGATTAAGATCATGATTACACCATGTTTTTGTTTAATACTAAAGCTTTTGATCAAAAATTATCCAGAAGAAAAATGGGAACATCCCTGTTTTGAAATGATGGAGAAATCTCACACAATCTTCTTTCTGTTTTACTGTTGTCTTCTTTTGCTTTTCTGGGTTTGCCGCAGAGCTTGGGTCGGGTGTGCTTAGAATTTGATGAAGTAGCATAATTTACCCAACTGATCATATCACTTAAGGAGCAATCATTAGATCAAGACCAGACTCCCGAACCAGTAACATATGGGAAACATTTTTATAAATCTTAATAAACTTTCATCTGCAGATTAAGGGAATCCTGAGCACAAGCATCAGACCTCCTTGTGTGATTAGCAGATTCAAATCCAGAGAAGTGTCAAAAAGAAACGCCTGCTTGTGGATGAATCAGGAAAACATACTGTAATGGTATGATTCAGTCCAGTTCTCTAATTCTCTAATAACATCTGGGCTCAAATATTATACTGAGGATCCAGATCTGTCATTATTTACAGTGCAACGGCCCTATACATTTGATTGTTTTACCTTAAAAACTGTCTCTATACCATACCAGTTAAGCTTTAGCAACACTTTACAGTACATGCAAGGAATTTACTGAGGAGAAAATTTTAATTTTTGAATTTCGCAGCATGAATGAAAGTTGATACTTATCATGCTCTCATTTCACAACTCTTTTTTTGATCTTATCCACGTCTGGATGAAGAGCCAGTCAGCACAGGGTAGCCTACTGAAAAGCATCAGGATGATCTACTGTTGGGGTTAAACCTGACGTCTCTGACCACGAGGAACCCGGTGAGAACGACGGCTCATGGCGCTTTTGCCTCTCTTTCTCGAGTGCTGTTTATTGAATTAAAGATCAGTACAACCGCTGCCTCTTTTTTCCACTTTCTCTGTTTAATTCGATCAGAGAATCTGCTGATGCAGGCTGCCCCCATCTCATGTGAAACCAATTTTAGCTACACTTAAAAATTTGGAGCAAGTGTTCCGAACAGACATGGCTCATCTTCACCCGAGAGAAGTCTGGAGGTCTGAGAGCTCTCGGGCAGGCTGCACCTACACACTGTAAAAAATACTTCAATTGACCACACCTAAAAAAAATACGTTTATTCAACTTTAAAATTTTAAAGGAAAATTTTGAGTTTTTTAGGTGTTACCAAATGAAGCAAAGTTGATTCAACTTTTCACTTTTTACAGTGCAGTACACGCCCATCCAGAGGTTATAAGCTGGACCCTGACCTCACTGGACTGGAGAACTGGTGGGCTTGTGTCTCAAAGTGCACAGACTGCACCAAAAAACGGAATAAACAAGCCGTCAGCCAAGTCTGTGCGTCATGTTTCTATGAGCAGAACCACAAGCATTACTGTGGTGGAGGCACACCATCTGGTTACCATGGTGAGGTAATGGCAACGATTCACTGCTTTCCCCCGAGCACTCACTTCGCCTCACACATAGGAATCATTTTGATAGGAAAACTATTGGCTTTCCAATGATTCCAGGGTAATCTGGTTCATGATTATTGGTATTATGGTATGTGCTGCATGTTGTACAAAGCATGCATGTAGCTCTTCTGTTGCTCAGTTGGTAAAGCACGGTGCTAGCAACACCAAAGGCATGGGTTTGATTTCTAAGAAATGCACACACTGATAAAAATGTATAGATGCACTGCAAGTTCACTGCAAGTCACTGAAAAAAGCATCTGCAAAAGAAAAAAAAAGTTTGGTTCAACAACAACAACAACAATAAAACATTTAGTCTAAGGTTCTTAAAAGAACCATTACTTTCCTGTATAGTCTAAACAATCCTTTTCCACTACAAATAAGCTTTTGTGAAACAGAATACTCATATAGCAAATGGCATTTATTAGCACATTTATTTAAAAAAGAGGCAAACAGCAATAACACATAAACATGCACACTTGTACACATCAATGCAGTTAAGATATTAAATAAGCTTATGAGCTGTGGCACTTATTAAGAAAGAATGCTGAAAAACAAAATGAAAAGTTAGTAGATGTCTCTCAAAATTGAAAAAATAGCTATACTTTAATGTTATGGGTAGGCTGATACACTTTCTGTGTCAAGTGGTACAACCAATGCAAAACTAGAAGACATGCTATTTTATCAAACCGGTTTAAATTGTATTTAAAAAGTATTTTTATGAATTTGATATCAAAGGAAAAGTTTACAACAGCATCCTAGAATTTTGTTAAATGTAAATTCATCGCAGATGTTAGGTGCAACCAGAAAGTCAAAGGGTGCACCTGCTATGAATGCTCCTAAATAAATAAAAAACATTCAGCTAAATAATTTTAATAAGTTAATAATTAAGCTAATAATTTTTGCTTTACTAAATGGAAGCTATGGTTGTCTATAATTGGCTCTATTTTTTTTCAAATTATAAACCTTCCTAAATGTATAGTTTTCAAGTGTTCGTTTAATGGTAAAGTTGTTTTGCACTTTCAAACTATTTTGAGGATTATTATTTTAAATGCCACTATCAATTAAACAAACAATCAGCATGACACAGGGAGCACAAATAAAATGTATCTGGCGAATAGACAATGATTGATTGTACTTGCTTGTTTTGTCATTGACCACAATGTGATTTAATTAATAAATGTTTTAACCCTGTGGATTTGTGCATTGAGGAAAAATGAGGATGGCCAATTTGAAAGTGTTTGCTAAATGTATTTACAATTTGCTAATAAAATATGCATACCACCAAAATATTAGTTTTCAATAGGGTAACAAATTTGCATATGATTAATTGATTGTCCTGGTAAATATTTTCCTCTACACACAAAGGCTTGCTGAGATAAATGACACATTGCTATTCCAGCTTTAACCGATCATATTAAAAACATGTGAACTAAGAAATATATTACAAATCAGACTGCAATATGATAAACAGTTTGACTATTTCAGCACAAAATAGCTATAATGTCACACAAACCTAGAAACTTGCACAAATAATCACAGCAAAGCTAATCTGGGCTGGGTTCACATTTAACAGAGCATGAATCGCTGTCGTGTATGGTGCATATACATTTGCACTCATGCAAAAACTGAATTTTGGTGGGGCCTGCACATCATCCGAACATTGTAACACATGTCAGGTTTGTTTGAAGGGCAATTAGTGTTGTTTATTGCCTTAGAAAGCCTGGTGGAGATGCACATCATATATAGAGCACTGAAAAAGAACAGGGCTATAGGGGCGATTTAACTACAGTGGGCATCCTATTTCCTCTGCCCAGGGCAATATACTGAGGGTCTGAGATCAGACTCGGAATGACAAAAATAATGTGAAGAACCGCTTTAATTGTATTAACCAAATTGATTAATAAAGCGTGAAGTCACCCGTCCAAATAAATGTAAGAGATCATTTCCTTGCTTGTTTTTCCTGCTGCTTGTCTTTGCATTTGCTCTGGGAGTTATTGTGAGCTACTGTTACTGAACAATGCCATCAATTATAACTCATTTTTCATGCTGCATTAAAGTCTTCAAAAGGGGCCATGCACTACCATTGCCATAGGCCAGATCCCGAGCAGCCCGCAGGATATTTTCATGAAAGGTCAGATTTTTACTGCTTCTGCATCCTTTAAATTTGTTTTTGGGAATACCCAAATAGATGACCTCCATATTAACTGAAATAAGTGCTGCAAATGGAAGGCACAATTAAATGTATTTTAAAGAAAATCAGTGTATCAAGTATTACATATATTCAAGTATTAAATATTAGAGTTATATTAAGTAATGTGTTGTCTGTTTGCTGAACACATCTGACATAAATCTTTTAGCTTTCATTTGTAAAACATGAAACATTTAAATGAGGACCAAGTATATCATAAAATAACTGTTGGCATTCTCGACATACAATATAATTTACTCTCAGTGCAAACCAGAAACAATAAGAAACAAATCTTTTTTGAATTATGTGTCAGTAGAAAGTATAAAAAGTAGAAAGAAAGAAAATCCTTACAGTATACAGTCAGACATAAATACAAAAGCAACATTAATAAAAAACTGACTTTTATCTCTGTGCCACAACTCACTGTATTTACGTACATTGGCTAAGCAAACCCATTTTCACTTTATTTTTGTAATGAAAAGTTTTATTATCAGTCAACCCAATTAGGAACAAACTTGGACACTTTTAGCCCTATTGTGCTGGGTATTTAGGCACTAAATAAGCCAAGACTACAAAAGAGCATGCATACTGCACAAATTGCACTGTAAAATGTTACATTTATATGGTGCATGCATGACTTATCACAAAGAGAAAAAGCCACTGTTAGCAAGAATAAGGAAATATAGCAAAACAATGTCCATGTTCTGTTGGATTCAGTTGGAGCTAAATATTTAATGATGTGCAAATAAATAGTCTAGCTAGCAGTACCAAATATTTATTTCAGTTAAAGACTCAAATGCAAAGACTAAAAAGTAAAACATGTGTCTAACATACAGTACATTCATTAAGATTCTGGGACTAATAGGCTTTCCTCAGCAGGAGCTGTGTGTGCTGTATGGTTCATTGCTTGTTGGGTGGTGTGTTGTGTGAACGCATGACTCAAAATCAAATATGTTTTAAGTTATCGTATATTAGCAAAGCAGCCCTCTTGAGGTTATGCATATAAGCTTGTTTAACACTAAATTATTTCTTCAGTAGTTTTTAACCATAATTTGACATAAACTCCGTCCTTATCTTAAAAAGCAAATTATTATTAAAACATTACACTTCAACAAGTAAATTTAACCCACCCCCAAAGAAAATTAAATAAACTAACTACCAAGGACCTTAAATCTAATTTTTAATTAAATGTAAAATTGAATCTTACTGCCACTTGCCTGTTTTGGTCTATAGTCTACATAAAGCAAATCCAAAAATTTAGTCTATACATGCATAACCCACCAATTTAAGTGGATGGGCAAAAAGAAACCATAGCAGTTAAAATATAAAACACATTTCCTGTTCTTTATTTAATGTGAATATTAACATGTGTTTTCCATGTTAGTGTAATAAACGGCATACTTACATAAAAATAAAGTAACAGGTTACATTATTGGTTACATAAGTTACACAAAATATATATCACGTGACATTATCCAAACATTCTAGTTAAATTAACACTAGGACTGTGCATTAAAAGAGCAGCTAAATTTTCCATTTGTTTGTTTATGCATCAAAACATATAACATTTTAGCTGCTGCTTTATAGCAAAATATATACATTGCATTAATTTGCCAACAATTTGCATTTAAAATAAATACTGCATTTTACTTTAAATTTAATTCAATATTATTAAAGGAATTTGTCAAGTAGTCAAAAAGAGGAAATTTAAAGAGCCCTGTAAAAGAAAGAATCCAGTAAATTCAAACATTATTTAATTTCCTTCCTTTATTCTGACAGAGTTTGAAAGCAGACTAAATACAGTTTAGTATTAACTACTGTAACTAAGATTAGGTGATGGAAATGTCTTATAAAAGTCACTCGTGGCATATTTATGGGATAACCCATACTTTAATTATCCTTTTGCTGCTTATTTGTACACTCTGAAATAACATACCATTAACTCAATGGGTGGAATGATTTATGAAAGGTGAGAGCAAATTGTGCACAGGATAATCTACCCTGACATATGGAGACAGTGATGCATAAACTTACAGGCACCTTTTCAGTGGGCTAACTGCCCTTCATATCCAATCAGATGGAGAGTAGGCCTATGCTGGAAAGAGAGTGGTTTGCATTTGCCCTGCATGAAGGATCCTTATGCTATCCGTGTGTAGACGGAGCCAAGAAACTGCTTCCTACCACAGTGAATCACGCAGGTCACTGGAACTCAACCTGATGTAAAAATATGAATGTGACATCATGTCTAAATGTACTACCTGTCCACAGAGGCAGAAACCATCTAAGCATCCTGAAAGCCTTTATTTGATACAAACACAACATTATTCATGAATATAATATTTTTTATAGACATTTGTTTTAATTTTATTTTATCTGGGTGGTATACAGTTTTGTTGGTGCCAACAGTGTGCAATTTCTGCATTTTGTGGGATATATAAAAATTATGAAAAAAGTTTGTTGCAAACAAAGGTTAATATAATAGATGGGCAAAACGGAGGTGTGGCATTTTACTACGAAATTATTAAGTTACACAGACACAGATGTGCTTTGCATTGCCAGATATTGATTGATTATTTTGAAGGTGAGATATTTAACTATTTTAAATAAAAATGGGTGAATATTAGATTAGACATACTAATTAATTAGTCAGCATACCGAGTTCAATGTAACGAAATTCAACTTTTATTAGATAACAGATGTTGTGAGTTAATGTTAATAATTATAAATTGCTCTAAACAATGTCCTGCTCTAATAGAATAATCCTCCCCACGTGCATTAGTGCTTAGATTGTGGCATTTGACAGCTATAAACACCTAAAGATATAATAAACCAAACATGTCAAAAATATCAATGCGTTTTCGGTAAAATTACTATAGAAGTTAAGCAGCTTGTGACGAGGTCTGTGTTTATTTTCCACGAGGGCCGTCTGAAAACTGAGACCCAAACTTAAACCTAAGGCTAATTCAATTACATTCCGTCCTGTGTTAAAACGAATCTAATTAATGTATTTTTCTCCAAAAGTGAACTTTCCGACAGTTATTCGCACGTGATTCTGCTCAATATGTGTAAAAATTTGAATAAAATTATGATTTGATAAGATTTCAAACTTCAAATAGGCGATTAAAAAAGCAGGGTAAAAACATATACAAGTAAAAACACAAAAATGCACAGAAATTGAGCCTAATGGAAAAGCATAAGCAGATTTATTGTTGAGAGCAATGAAAACATCGAAAAAAAATAATCAACAAAACGTTACAATCTAAGAAAATCATTAACATAATAAAATCAATACAATAATTGAAATATTTCCCATTGAAGTATTAGGCAGTGAAATTTATTCCCAATGAAGTCTGACTAGCTATAAAGTACAAACATTATCTTTAACTAAACCAGTTATGATCTTAAACGCATTATAACAAGGATAAAACAAAATAGACTTATTATCTTAGAGGTAATATTATTCTTAGTAATACCCATCTGAATATTGTTACATCTGCAAACAACAGACCCATGTGGTGCAGTACAAAAATTCAATTAAGCTTGTATTTCCTTTATTAGGTCAAGGTTTTGGTTTTGGTAGTAAGAGTAAGAATGATCACTTCTTTATTTGAGGATACAGTCACTGATAGTGGCAGGATTTCGAAAAGTGAAAACTTTAATAAACAGCATTAGGAATACCTGCTCTATATAATTGAATAAGGAGCTCAGCTCTATTCCCGTTCCATTACCCTTTTTAATTTATTCACATCTGTGTCAACAAAGCTAAATGAAGTATGTTTTGCCTATATGCACTGAAAACACATGTGTGTACATTATTTTAAATAATTCGCCAATAGGTTGCCAGCAATAATGACAAAAAATTCAAAGCAGCGTTATTGATAATAAATAATATTCATCATTTTAGTTTAAATCGCCTTTATCGAATTTTTCGCAGCTATTTAATTGTTGCGGTTTTACAGGCACTTCCTGCATTCTTTTCCCTAGGAACAACTTTTTTTCATGTACAAAATGATTGCAGTCGTGTATGTCAAATGTGTGATCTAGCTATGAATGAGGACCATGGAAAAGCCTGCAATAAATGTCACACGTTCTTTATTTAACTCGCTATATTTAACTAACCGAAATATTCCAAAATAGTCCAAGACACATGGTTGCGAAGCAAAGTTGTTTATTTAGGTGAATTTTTATTACATACTTAATATTTAATTTAAATAGCAAGCTAATTTAGATTCACTAAAACTATTTTAAGGCCCTTCTTCTTCTGGTGTGCATTCGGATAAACATTTATTGTGGTGTTCTTCAAACTGCAAATTAACATTAAGAACATGAAACGTTCACATTTGATGTTTTTCACATTTTCGATAAGTGGCTAATTTAAATGAACAAGATTGGGGATGGCAAATCTAAAATAATCCTAATGTAACTCAGTATAACAACATCTGTGAAGAATGACACGGTCTTCCTCACAACTGGTGTCTACATTTAACAAAAACGACAGTAAGTTTTATGAGGTGACATCAAAGATTTCCTTGTAAGCACAAGACCTTACAACATGTTTATTCACTTGTATAATTAAATGATGAAAATAAGTGGATGTTTTAAATTAGCAAAAACTCAAAAATCTGTTACCGAAACGTGTTCGTTATCAAAAAAACAACAAAGTCATAATAGGTTCACTGGCACTTTAAACAAATAATTTATTTCGTATTTGGCAATTGTCTACTTTCGAAGGATTATTATCCTCTAAACAAATTGAAAACAATTGTAATAGCTAAAATAGAGCTCTTTTTAACCACACTGAATACTCAAACCAATCAAAATATTGAATTGGCAGATCATAAAACCTTGACTATGTTCACTGGAACAAGGTACAGTATTTGCAGTGGTAATAATATTATGATGAATAAGATTTTAATAACAAATGTACATCGTCTCACCACGTTATATTTTGAAAACGTTTGAAATAGTCCTACAGACTTTAAAGTAATGTGATACATATGCTTATTTCCTTAAGACAATTAATAAAGAATAGATAATTTTTTCTTAAATCAACGTAGAGATACTCTAAAGTTCAGATTTAGGTGCACTAATTACACAATGAAATCGAAGGTCAGTCTCAGCAAATAGTATGATGGGGTGCAATGTTTAACGCCATCATGCGCAGCTAAGCAGAAAAATGACAACAGATCGAAAAAAAAACATCATTCACAATAAGAGAAGATATAAAACATAACGCGTTTTAAAAAATCAAGAATGTTATGAAAACGTTTCTCTCTGAGACATATACAAGATAAATCCGTAGAGAGCTACAGTCTTTTTCTTTGTTGTCAGGACTTCAGTCTTTAGTTAAAAACCATTGCGAATCAACCATTAAATTGTTCCCTCTGTTTTGCCCTTCACATTCAATCAGTTATATATTCATATCCTAATTACATTAATGTCATGTGTTAAGTCCCCCCACATATTTCCTACAATGCATTTTCTTCTTCTTCTTTGCAAAGGTCTGACCTCACCCATTCATTTCATCTACATAATAACCAAGGAGAGGTCTTGACTTATAGTCCGTAGTAGTCTTTACCGAGGAGATCTGGTGCTGCATCTTCAAAAGACGCATTTTTGTTACTCCTGTAACCTTAAGGGGGCTTTTTAGCTTTTGGTTAGCTATCCGTTTCTGGAAAACATCTGAATCATTTTATAACCAAACCCAGCTGCTGCGCACGTCTATGTGTGCGTGTGTATTGGTTTGTATGAGGAAGAGGGAGCGAGTGTGAGTCTATCTGTGCTCGGTTTGCTCTCCAAAAAGGAAAGAAAGAAAAAAGTTTGGACGTCTTTTCTTGACGAAACAGTTTTTTTAGGAATGAACGCCGAGACGTGCGTTTCATACTGCGACATGACATCCATGGATTCATATTATAGCCCATCTGCACCGCAAGGTAGGGATCACCAAGCGAACCCGTTCAGGACATTCCAGTCGAGTGACACCAAATACAGCTCTGCTTTCCTGACCAACAAAGGTCAGGCGTACGGGGAAAAGTCTCGGAGCCCGTTCCAGCAAGAATGCCAGTCATTGGATGCCACTGCTGGGGAAGGCACCTTTAACAAATACCACCTCTTCATGCAGAGGTCGTCCTGCAAAACTCCCACAGACAGCAGCAAACTCCAACAGGAAAGCGAACACAACGGAGGGCTCATCGCTTGTTATGGTAAGTTGAAAATAAAGCATTTATCAGATTGTAATATTGTTGCGCGAGATGCAAGACGACACGTTTTTCATAGTCATGAAGTTATCCAAAACATGCAAATGTACAAGATTAAATATGAAAGACTTGCTGAAGTAGAACGACATTGCTGTCTTAAAGAGGATTATCTGCAAAGTCCTTAAGAAAAAGCTGCAAATGAACCAGGTTATTTTACGTGAACGCAAACTAGCTCAATTTATAAATAGGCGGTTATTCATTTTGATGATCACATCAAAGTTAAGTCTTTCTGTAATATTTACAAAGGAAATGCAATAGACTTCACAACTTACTACCAATATAACCGGTCAGCTATTGCAGTAACACAATTAGGAGGAAGCATAACCTCCGTGACTATTTAATTTTACTTCGGAAGACTGAATTTAATTATGTTTAATGCGATAATCTGAATTACAATCCTTAATATCGGATCTGAATCGCACAATTCAATTATCACATTTTCAGAAAGCAAACGCAACTCGTTTTTAATTGTTTTACAAGTTATCAACAAATTAAATATTTAGAAATTTCATCCTAGGCAGACTCGTTTCTGTTTACTATGAAAGGCGCTTTAGCCTTACAAAGACTCGGTTAGGGGAATAACTCCATACACGGGCACATTCTCGTGAATACACAGGAAATAAACTTGGACTCTTTAATTTTAAGTTCATTTTTATACTTCTATAAAAATATATTTTTTTTAAATATGCAAATGTCATTGAAGTCAGAGGTAAAAAAAAATTGTGCAAAAAAATTGTAACTATCCTTAACAATTTATTTTCGCGTTCATATGTTTTAAAAAGAAAGCATAATCACCATTATACAAATTTAAATAGATGTTAATAAAACAAAATGTATTTATTTCAACATAGCCAGTTTCTTGTGGATGAGCCTAGTGTTAGTGGATAGAAATGGCCCTTGAGGCTTTAAGGAAAAACAAAACTGAAAAAACTGTGGGGAGTTTTTTTTCTTTATAGAATCAGTTCTTTTGAAATCCATCACCGACGCATGAAATAAAAAAATTATTTCATAATAAACCACACTGCGATATGACCAAATATGACATTAACTTATAAATGAGAGTGACAGCCAAAAAACACAGTACACATCCAAAAGATAAACAAACATTTTAAAATGAAGACAAATAAAGTTTAACGGGAAAATTGTGTGTATACGTCTACAGCAGTTTTTTTTTTTAAAGAAATTTACACTTTTTAAACTAACACTAATTTGCTGAATAACGTAGATTTGATAAAACTTACACAAATTTTAACGAAAAGACAACGTGGCATACAATTACCTAGCCTACATGTTGGGCAAAATTACAAACGCATTGTAACAAAAACAGGTTTAGATAATTGCTAAATGCCTGGGTATCAAAAAACCTTTGGTTTCTCATTTTTTGAAACTCGACAAAATAGTGCAAGAATGCAAATAGTGAAACTTCGTAAACACAAATTCCCATTTAGATATTATAGTAGTTTCAAATGAGTTTGACACCTGGACATAAAGAACCATGCATCAATGTATCATGACAGGACACTAGATATAAACACACAACATGTGCATTCGGACAAAGAGAAAATCGTGAACAAGACTCACTTTCAAAATGTAATAATATGTAATCTGATATATAATAATCAATCTGAGGACGCAAAAGCTGGATTGGTATAAAATGCAACCTCTGGAAGCTACACAACTGCCGCAAAATAGTTCAATATTTCATGACTGGATCATATCTTCATTTCAGTTGTCAAAATTATGTTTTAAACAGTTTGTATTTTAAGAGACCTTAAAAACAAGGGATTTTTTTCTGAGTGTCGCATTAAACTCGTTGCTTAATTAATGAATGACACGACATTAGCCATTTTATTTAAAATTTGCAGATTTTATCAAATAAAAGCTGCTGTTCTTCAAGCGAACCTAAAACTTTGTGACAGAAACGACAACCACAATAACCAAGAGTGTCAATTTACAGTAATTTATAATTTATCATCGTCTTCACCGAAAAAAAATAATATCAATTAAGTTTTCTTAATTGCCAAACAAATATAATTTCATATTGTGATACAGACTGTTTGCTAGACAACACGGTTAAATCAGCTTATGAGTTTCATATTAATTTAACATGCTTTCAGGGTATATCATCTATAACAACATACACACATTACATTATGTAGGCCTGAAGACGAGGATGTTCATATACAAGGATGCCTCATGACATGTAAATATACGCACATGAATTGGCACGCCATTATAGACTAGAATTTAATGTTTGGTCTTGCCATTTATAAAATTTATCATTATGGAAATAGATGAAAACATATTTCTCTCGAAACTTAAAATATATCTCAATCAATAATTGATCTTTTCACACAAGCCAACAACAATATTTTAGTAATAGTAATAGTTAAAGTGACAAAAAAAGGCAAATGTAACGTTTTATAAATAGTTAATGACTTTTTATCAAGCATCATTCAATAAAAAGCATTATAATGTATAGTTGTTTCATGCTATTGTTTGATCACCAAAATTACAAAGGGACTGTAAAAAATGGGTCACGAAATTATAAGACCACCCTTTTACTAATAACACGTCTGTTGTAAATAACTAAAGATGTTTGTCTATCAGCAGATTATGTGCGACCACACTGCACAGAAAATTGTCGTGCGAATGCGCATGTTAAAAAAAATGTTAAGCATGTTTTTAAAATAAATATTCAGTTCCTTTTATAAGACAATAACTAAATGGTTTGCTGTGATATAGCGTTAGTGCATTTCGTTGCATTTTTTTTTAAATATTGAATCAACTACCACTTTTCGTTGTTGACCTAACGCTGGCTTGAAAATAACCTAGCATTTTTGTAGAGTGTATGACTGTTTATGTATTATATTTATGCTAAGATTACATTCGCAACAGACGTATGTAACCGTTGAACAATGCCACAAATGTTATTTGAAACTATATGTCCCTCACATAATTAGGAGCAGCAATTACGAAGCCCAAAGAATAACAATGTGTCCTCATGAGAGTGACCCATACAGACAAACTACCTTTGGGTAATGACATTTCAAAATGCAATGTAATTTAAAAAGAGCATTATGATGACCAAACAGTAAATCATAGTTCATTACTCAGATATGCATTTAATTCACAAGAGCTCTATAAAGCGTAAAGATACATTCTGAGGAGAAGCATTAAGGAATAACTACAGCACAACAGCATGCATAATGTCCTGCCAAAGAAGTTTGTTAGGCCAAAGCCAATGTTTGCGTCAGACCATTCTGTGCATTGAAATTTTATGAAGTGTGATGCTAAAGAGAAAAGACAACATCAGCAAATAAAAAAAACAAATGCCTCTAATTAATCCAACACAGTTACCAGAATCAAATGTGACTCCTACAGTGCATTAAAATTTTGGAGGACTGCTGATTGCTTTCAGAGACTAGACAGTAGGTATATCAGCGCCATATTTCCTGTATACATGATCATTTTAATGTTGAGCAAAGTATGTGGTTTTTAAAGCAAAGCTTTTCAATAATTCCTCTGTTGTGGTAAAGTCCTCAATTACCTAAGATCAAAGTAAAAAAAGATCATTATTGGGTCAGATTTCCATGTGCCCCGAGTAACATTCCTCCAAAAGACAAAATCAAAATAGGATGATTGTCGTTAAACAAATGCTTTGAACAAATACAACATGGCGCAATTTCAGTATTTAAATTATAGCCGAGGTTGTTGATAGAAGAGATCACATAAATCTTTGTAAATATCATTATCAAGAGCACAAATTAAGTATGGACACAGTTTTAGACGAGGCAAAAATTAGTAAGGTTTTGCATTACGGATATGGAAATTGATACAACACATGTATTTCTAAGGCCTGCATCTAGTAAGACACATAATTCTTTGTTAGCCTTTTTTTATGAATTTAACAACTTCAAAGCAAATCATTCAATATATGTATTGTCCTTTTGTTTCTTGTTTAGGGGCCTTTTTGTGCAATCATGACCCCGAAATGTATAAGACTTTTCATTAGTATCACCATGGTTGCACTTGACAATGTTTATTGACACAATTAAATATTTATATACTTAAATGGCTTAAATTTAAAACTTTATTTAAAAAATGAACATTTTTGATCAGTTTGTGTGGACGTATTATATACAAGCAATTTCTATTAATATACTCTCTAAATTCAAAGGTTTTTCATGGCATGAGGCCATATGATGAATAACTATCTAAAAGGAAGTAGCTCAGCTGCATGTCTATAATGAAAAAGGTGCAAGAACCTCTTCCTGTTGTAAAGCACCATTAAATACTGCTTGTAAGGTTAAAGGAATGATTAAACACGTTCAGGAAATTATCAAAATCATGTTGAGCTTTTTTGGCTTGAGTTAATAAATGCATGTGAATGTAGTTCTTTAATCAAAAAGAAGCTGTGAAGTAGACATTGAAGACATATCCATATATAATAACCCATTATTCTACTATTTTAACATTGTTTATTTTAATTTAATAATTATAACATTTCATGAGGTAATTTTATATTTAATATACTTACATATTTTAAAACACCTCACCTCAACAGTGAATACACTTAAAACTGTTGCTATAAAGGAAGTGATGTCGTTTTGAACCGAGCCTCATAAGTTTGTCAAGAAACTTATACACACATAAATCTCTGGGTTAAAGTTTCTTATTTTGGTTATGTTATCCAAGGTTTTGACTGAAGAGTTATGAATATTGAATATTTTCTAAAGATGCAACCTGATTATGTATTGACACATGGAAGCAAGTGAAATTATAACGAAAAAATATTGTATTTAAATCCTAAATTAATCCAACATACATTTAGTTCAAGATAAAGCTGTAGCCATTGTCCAGCTTCAGTCGATTATAACTAAGAACGACTTTAAATGTCGATACGAAATCAGTGTACCATACAGTCACAGAGGTACTCCACACCCGAGTAAGAAAGCTATATTTCTCTAGTTTGTTGAAGAATTGACATAGACTCAAGATCATTTTACCACTTAGCTCAAAATTTAGTTTTACAGTTTGCTTACATCACAGCCTATTTGCTTGAATGGCAGGCTGGCAGTACGTTTTAAAGGGCCCGGACCTCCATTAAAACACCGCATGATAAACCTCAGATTCCTCAACTACTAGTGAATGGATCATTTCTAAAGCAAACCTACATTTGTTTTTCAACATTAACTGGTGTGTATTATAAACAAAATGAAACTAGATGCATATATGCTTTTAAATTAGGATTTTTGTTTATTATTTTGTTGACATTTTCATACAAGACAGCATTCCATAATGCTTGTTAAATTCAGTACCGCTCCAATGTGGTTTCTAATGCCAATGCTTTTAAGAGACTTCAGACTTTACTGCGTGTCTGGTACAAGCAATTTCAACTGCTAAACAAACAGAGAGAACCGTTTGAGGGCAGCAAGAGGTTTAATTTATCCGTGTGTCAGAAGATCCACAGCCAAAATCACCAAAATACTACACTTACGCAGAGCACTTCAACCCCTGTACTTTCACGAAACCACCGAATCTTTAGAATCAAAATTGTGGGAAAAGAAAGCGACCAAAGCAAACTGGTGTCAGTTAAACCAGCAAACATTTTTGCTCTATGACACCCCCCGTTTCCCGTTGTAGACTGCATGTGGATTTAAACTGCTGCTGACAAACCTATCCTCAGGTTTAAGCAATCTCAAATTTTAACAGTTTTTATCCCAATGCTCAGAGAGAGAGAGAGAGAGAGAGAGAGAGCAAGCTGGAGGAGTTGAGTGAGCTGTGATTTATCGCAAGAAGGAGCTTTAAGGAAACTCTGTGTTTTCTTGCCCAGCATGTGCTTCTTGCTGTAGCCTGCTGGGATAAATCGTCCTTCAGGACTAGCGGTGTGTTTGGACTTCTCTGTGGACACCTATCAGATTCTCACTACTGGGCTTTTTTCAGTCAGCACCACGCAGCTGAGATGCAACTCTCCTTCTGAAACAAATGCCCTCTTCTGAGATGTTTTGAATAGAGTCGGACGTTTCACCTCGAAGCCAAGAATGTGAAGCACAGAGCAAGTATAAGGTGGAGATGCTTCATGCGATTTGGTCAGGCTGTGCCGTAATAAGCAGAGCTGCTGTTGTCACATCTGCCTTTGACTATATTTGATTTGCTCTGGTTTTGCAAATGGCTGCGCATGCTGACGTTCACTAATGAGGCTCACTCTCTGCTAATATCTTGTGGTGTCTCGCTCACAATCGCCAAATAAAAAAAAATTTCACCATTACCATATGCCACCAACAATAATCACTTTTCAAATCACAGTCTATCAATCTGTTCTCGGGCTACGTCACCGTGTTCATCTGTAAGAGCCTGAAATAATTAGATAGGGGATGGGGGTTGAGACTCTTGGCTTGGCTTCAGAGCACTAAGCTGCCTATTACAATTTGGTCCATATTTTAAGCACAGAAAACAAACCTAATTACAGATACAAATAAAAGCTTAGATGAGCAAACAGTCTTCCCAAATTTCCTTTGCCCTTTGCCTTTAGTCATAATAAAGATTCAACACAGCCTACACATGCACTTCTCATTTATGCGTTTTAATTTTCAAACATTTTGGGGACTTTGGAATATTTCACCATTAACCCTTCACAGGGACCCCAGGTAGCCTAATTTATAGTGTTTCTTTAATTTGCCCGCTGCTGACCCTAACAATCCGTTTCCATTAGCAAGCAACGAGGATGCCCTGCCGCTTTACAGCTAGTTAAATTACACTTTGATGTGTTCCCCCGTTTTCGGCTGCTACTAAATGACTGCCCCTTGTAAAGACGTGACCCTCGCTAACTCGCAAGGTCGAGAGTCGACATCCTACGAAGCTAGTAGCCGTCAGTGTCTCTCGCACCTTTGTGGAGCGAGCAGGTCTGGAACCACTGCGCGAGTCATTCATGCATAGATTATGAAAATATATAAGGGCGCCCTTTCACTACGATTTATAGTATGGATCAAATGGCACCCGTTTGAAGATATTTTACTCTGGAGCCAAGGGTAAACTTAGATGTTGTAAAGAGGTTTACAAGCCCCTTTCTTGCAATTTATACAGGTGTGAATTCATTCAGGTTAAAAAGCCAATTAGTCCACTTCTGAACTTTTTTCTTGCCTTCTGACACTCTATGAGACGACAAAGCTCTCCATGTAGTTTCGGCACTGCACTGTAAAAAAAATCCGTAAAAATTGCAGCTGAGTTGCCGGTAATTTACCGTAGATTTAAATTTATGTTATTTACTGGCAACATTTTGTTCAAAGTTAAATGAACATTTAACATTTACAAGTCTTTGTCTTTACAGAGTAAAACTAAAAAACAGCATCAAGCAAAACATTATGGGAAACAAAATCTGAAGCAAAAAACAGAAAAAGGTTGATGATGATTTCTGGTTCCCAGAATGCTTTGCATGAGGCTGTTTTTGTATAGTTTTATTCTGTAAAGATAAAGACTTGTTAATATTTAAAATTTATTTAACTTTGAACAAACTCTTGCCAGTAAATAACATAAATGTAAATCTACGGTAAATTACCGGCAACCCAGCTGCAATAACATTGAAATTTTTACGGACTTTTTTTACAGTGTGCGGTTGCGATACAATAGTTAAAGGTGCCGTCAAATGTGAAACTGTATTTACCTAGGCATAGATGAATAATAAGAGTTCGTATATGATAATGACATATCGTGAGCATCAAACACGATTGTTTCCTCCTCATGTAAAAAACACTGCAAAACAGGCTTATCTCAATATAGCACCAACTGTGACATCGTGATGTATGCCCCCAACATTAAATTAATTACAATGTTGTTACAATGCTAAAAACAAAGTTCTGGCTGCTGAGTTGGCGCTATATGCTAGTTAATGCTATATGCTAACGTTTAGGCTAAAGTTCTACTATTCACGTTAGTTACATTTTCAGGTCCACACTAAAAAAACACTTACCACTCAGAAAAGCCATTAATAATCTCAGAATTATTGATTATTCCTCAAAATCTGTATCTTCATCCGATACAGGTTGAAACAAGAAGTCAGTTTGCACACACACAGATCTACTGAACCAAACTGCTCTGAGAAACAGCCAATCACAGCAGAGCTCAACATAATTATTCATGACCCTTTCAAATAAGGTAATAAAAGACGATTCATTCTGTGGACAAATTCTAGGGTTGTAAATAGACATGTACAACAGTTTCTGGATATTTTTTTCATTTAATAAAGTCACATACCTTCTTTGTAGGTATCAGAGAAAAATGTAACATTGTAACAATGCATTCTTTGGCACCTGTAACCCATTATTAGCTATTTCGGTAATGTTTAGAGCCTTAGATTAAAGAATAAAAAAAAATAACTGTTTAAAAATGATACAGTTGCAAGTGCACTTATAACAACATGATCTCACAGAAAGTTTTATTAATTTATTTGTGTCCATGGCGCAAAATTCAGCTTTTTTCGTGTCTTGAGCATGAATGTCTTTTTTCGTGATACTCGCACAAATTTCTATAAATAGTTTTTCACGCCCGTGGCACAACTTTCTTTTTCGTGTCATTTTATGTATTGTTTTCTCATCTTTTTTCTATGTTGAGATCATTGTTGCTTGAAATTATATATGGGGTTTAGGTTAGGACTTTTATATATTTGTTTTTTTTTACATGTTTTTCTTCAGCTTTTGAAACTATTTCGCGCAGGAAGTTGTGGTTATAGTTGTGGTTTGGGTAAGGATGTCTAAAATGTAACAGAAAGTGATTCTAATACTAACTCTAAGCGAGAATGGTAAGAAAATAGGAAAAAACTGAAACGAAAAACGATTTATAGAAATTCGGTGACACGACAAAAAGTGACAGGACAAAGACATTTTCGTGCTCAAGGCACAAAAAAGTTGAATTTCATCCCATGGACACAAATAAATTAATCAATTTTTTTGTGACTGTAACACAACTTTCCATGAGATCAGTCTGACTTATAAATATAAAATATTTGTATGGGATAAAAATAGACACACTCTTAAACATAAAGGTGCTAAAAAACCTTCTTTGCAAAACCTTCATTATAGTGAGTCCCTTCGAGCCCTAGTCAACCCGTTTAGGAACCTTTTTTTGTTACAGACATTTGCTAAGTATGAAAGAATACAAAGAATTGTTTGAAGTTAATATTGAAGGCGAAGGCGAAAATCAGCTTAGGCTATCATGAAAGCATTTTACTCTGAAGAAACCTATTTTCCCATTTGCATTCATTGCAAGGGAGGAAATCATTTTCTTTTAAATCTGTGGAATCTGGTTTCTTTTAGCCATATATGACCTCCTGAATCTCAAGCGTGTCTAACAGTATACCACAGACAGGGTTATACACCCTGACCACGTTCAATTTTGCCCTTTAGTTACAATTTTCAACCCCTACCCCCTTCGGAGCCCAGGCCCAAAACTTTTCCATTCTGACAGAAACATTTTGCTGTGAGATTTCATGCTTAGGAGGAAGGTCATGTTACCCGTCCATATGGTGGAGCTACGGGGCATCCAGATCTCCGTTCACCTTGAACTGCAGAAATTCTGATGTGAACCCTTGGTGGACTATGAGACTGTCACAATAGCCTAAGTCTGCCAAAAGCCATCAGTGACACGGGCTATAAACAATAGCCTTTGATCGCTCGTCCCTGATTTCAAACAGCCTGTCAGCTTTCCGTGTGGGGGCAAGAGGCGTGAGGCATCTGAAGGCACAAGCTGAAAATATTTATGTTTGAGTAAATACGCTGCACCCACTTGCTTAACATGATGTGTCAGTCCTGGGCAAGAGGCAATGTGGGAGCCATTATACCCCCAGGCCTGGCTCCATGTCTGTCATGCTTGAGGCCTGGAGAAAGCCAACAGCGAGACGAGCGAAAGGTTGGGAGAAATATACAACCTGCTATGCGGTCAAGACTAAGTGCACTGCTCCAATGTGTACCTATACATTATATGGTCGCTGCTTTGATCGAACTCGTGATCTGCCAAAAAAGTCAATTATGAGAGAAAATGCCGGTTTCATTTTACAGTGTGGGATGTTTCTTTTCCCTTTTCAAATTATTGACCGATTTATAACGTTACAAGCATTAGTTGTTCTCTTAAACATGGTTATAGACTTTACTAGCATGGCTTCTTTATAAGCACATACTGTAATTGAACATGTATATATGTATATAGAAAAGCATGTTTGCAAGTAACCTTTAAACATTTGCTTCTCGGCTCTAAGTTGAGAAGGCTTTAATAAAGCTACTCGCATTAGAAATCGAACATGGCTCCGCACTAAAATAACTCTTGATCTAAATAGTGCTGATCTGAAGTAAGACATCCTGCTCGGGGTCGCCACCGGATCACATCAGAAAAAGCTTTCCCAAATGAACTCTAATCCAGCTTTACACCCTATTCCTCACAGAGTCTGAGTGAGTAAATCAGTGCAAAAACGCAGAAGGTCTGCCAGAACTTCCATTCGTTTTGTAAGCGTTACGATTTCAGTGAGACTTCGGTTCTTTGTAGCGTAGCTGTTCCAATGAGCACACACAGGTAATGAGCCCTTAAAAAATGACTCAATGTACAGAAACTCTCCAATTCATTTATCTGAGTAAATTTATGACCAGCAGGCTGACTGGGGTTTCACAGCTGAGCTCTTGTGTGTTTCCAGTGGCTTGACGCCGAAATTTACCACTCCAGAGTCTTGTCGCTGGGCTAGTGCGGCCTCATTACAAGCCAAGCTTCATTTTGCACCCTCGCCGCAGTCCGTGTATTTGGGGCCATGCTCATCAAACAAGGCTGCAGTTTTCAGATCGTGCCCGGGCGCAGAGGCGGGAAACCTGTAATTTTCTATCAGTCTGCAATTACAGCCACGGTGTCTGTTTCACATGAGCAAATGATTTGTGAGCTGCGACTGGCAGCAGTCACTGCCTTACAGACTCTCTGATTTCACACACGACAAACCAGATTTAATATATTTTGATTAAAATGTCTGTCCAGGAGAGGTCACAAATTATCATTGCTAATATTATACAGAATTTCTTCATACTTTAACACTCCAATGCTTTCACACTGGCTGGTTAAGTTATTTTTCCAAACTTTTATGGTTAGAAAATAAATAGAACAAATTGACGTTATAAAATTTTGTATTTATTGTCTAACACTTTACTGTTGCTTTACATAATTAAATACGTCAACACACATTAAATAATATTCAGCAAAACTTATTTGGAGTATTATTAATAAAATGTTGGGGTCGAAATGGTTAAAGCACAGATCTGATAAACTGAAGGTTTCAGCATAAGGACTGAATTATAAGTTTACAGTAAGATGGATACAAATGTAACCAAAATGACTGCCCTATTTAAGTATTAATAATAGGGCTGGGTATTGATTCAGATGATCCAGATCGATTCGATTTCGATTCTCGATTCAATTTTTGATTCCGGTTCTCGATTCAACTCAGTGAATATAGATTTAATACAAATACTATATTAATAAAAAAGAAAAGTGAACAGCAGTTTACAAGTGGGTAATTCATAAAAAGAAATTAAAAGCCACAACACTATCGTCGTCGTAAATCTAAAATGCTTCCATATCTGACTTTTTATGTGAAGGTGGCATCAACATCGACAAAGCACTGAATGAATGAATGACAGGCTCACATCTCGCTCCTTGGTAACATCGCACAAGGCAAAAAAGAGGGTGACATCTAGTGAAGAAGACTAGTAATTAGATTAACATTAATCTTACGTTCAATGTTTGCGAAAATAAATATGGGGAAAAAATAATTTTGCTCTTTTAGAATCGACCACGTAAAAAAAGATTAATCAAAAAATCGATTATTATTATCGGCATTAAATCATCTAATGTTTAATTGTGCTATTAACATTATTTATTATTTATTTATACATTTGATTGTTAATTAATTCATACATTTACTAAATGTAGTTACCAACACTGTTTATTACAATCTTTAATAATGCTACTAACTGATTAATTCACATGCATTTTAGTTATAAACACCGTTTAAAAGGTTAATAAACACTTTTTGTCGAAAGTTAATAGCTCTCTAGAGAGACATCGGAGCACAAACGGGATTAAGAGCACGATGGTGATAGGAGAAGGGATACTTGCAATTTCATGGGTCACTTTTTGATTTAAAACTGGAACTGTTGCATTTTAGCTGTATAGGTATAAGACTACTGTACCAGCTGTCTCGGTTCTGTTCATTTTGCCGTCCTAACACCTACGCATGGTTACAGATAACCAATTGAATTGTTAGGCCAAGCCTTAATAATAACTTGAATGATCTGACATGATTTTTTTACAGTACTGTGCAAAAGTCTTAGGCCACCATGCCAGAATTAGATTTGTTGTTTTTGCAATGTTATAGTGATCATATATAATTGTTTCTCAGTCTCATAAAAACTGTATAAAAATGTAAACTGATTAAAGTTTTTAGGGTAAATTCCCCTTCCACTTATCAGAGCAATAGCAGGATCTCTTAAACCTAAATGAAATCCTAATTTTTAAATTTTTTATCTTTTTACTTCATTCTGCTAAAAACGCTCAAGATGTGTTTAGTGCCAAGAGAGGTCACACTAAACACCAATGATGCCTAAAGACGACATTTAGTCCTGACATTTTTTTTTTTAAACATATTTCCTGTATGTTCTGTTTGTTTCTTAATAAAATAGATTGAAAAATAAATATGGATGGACATTAAAACTTTTAAAACAACAAGTCTGGTGGTGGTGGCCTTAGACTTTAGCACAGTACTGTTTATTATTTTAATCAGTTTTCAGGAGCCCATTATGTGTATATGCATGTTTCTCTATGCTCACTGACATTATGGGAAATCCTGTATAGATCTGACCTTATCATCTGATCTCCCTCCTTTTCTGTGCACAGGTAAAGATAGCACAGGGCTGACAGATTCAGAGTTGCCGCCAAACACTGATCCTGCAGGGATGGATGGCAGCTACCTCAGCGTAAAGGAGTCAGGAGTGAAGAGCCCGCAGGAGCAGCCCAATTCAGAGCTGGCTTCTCCATTAGACAAGGGCGAGGGAGAAAGCAACAAGGGCAAAAAGCGACGTAACCGTACCACCTTCACAAGTTATCAGCTGGAGGAGCTGGAGAAGGTCTTTCAGAAAACACATTACCCGGATGTGTACGCCAGAGAGCAGCTCGCACTGAGGACTGACCTGACGGAGGCTCGAGTGCAGGTGTGAGCCCTTTAAATTAAACACGGCCATTATGGCAGTCCTGTTTGTGATTCATGTCACATATTTTTCAAAGTTGGTAAACAAACAAAAGTGACAGCTCATTAGTGAAATATTTATTTTGTGCAAAGCTTATTCAGTTTAAGAATACAGAGAATGCTGAGATTTTTTTTGGTTTAGATGTTGTAGGGTTTTATCTAAAACTTCCACCTGATCCTCTGAACCCAACTACATTACATTGAGCTTGGATCTGGAAAACCAGAACCTTTGTTTGACCCCACCCCCGCCCTTACATTTACATATAATCCCTCAAACACTACTGCTGCATTCCTGTACTGACAGACAGACTGGAAGATCCTTTTACCCAATCCCAAATGTGCGCTTCACATAGAAGCCTTGGATTTAAACTGTTTGTCTTTCATTAAAAGTCCCCTCAGGAAAAAAATGTGTCCCTTGATGACTCAAGGGTGGGTGAGAGAACCTGGCCTGAAGCTCCTTAATGTCAAGAGATTTGCTTATATTCCTGCACACGTCTCTGCTATATAAAGTTAACTCTACACAGAACAACAAGTCAGAGACAAAGTTTTTATTTTTGAGATATTCTTCACTACTTGTAACTGCATCAAACTTACAACAGAGATATCTAGATCGACAGATAGATGAATGTGCGTTGACATGTTGAGTGGTGGCGTTTATGTTCTGGCAAACTGAGTTTGAGTGCAGCTTTAATTATTTCTTAACCACCCCTCCTCCCATGATCAGTTCCAATGTGATTTTAAGGGAATTCATATTTTATGATGTGGCTAATTCGTATAAATTTGTACGCTATGAGTCAAACAGACAAACATGTGATTATTAGAAAAAGCAATAATGAAGCCCCATCCTACACCCACTGTAATATGAGTGAAAACAGATCGAACTCTAAACTCAAGACAAACTAAAACAAATAATAATGAGAGAAAATTTAAGACTCTTTCATCGGACGCACGTACATTGTCGCAGTTACGTGTCCGGCCTGAACTTAACTTGTTTGCTTAACCTCTGTTTGTTTTATAGTCTGGCTAGTGGCTTTAACCTCTGGAACAAATACAAAAATTGTAAAAAATAAAAATGTTTCCTAAAGCTAGGGCAACACCAAAAGATTTTTAAAATCTTATCAGATTTTCAAAATGTGAGAGACCACAAACATGATCTATGATTTAACAGTTTTGTTCACATAGTGTGTGGATTGTCACTATGTGGTCTTCACAGGACACTACACATCTTCAAATTCCCTTTACAAATAACGCTCGACGAGTTGAGGAAATCTTGCGATGTCTCTTATTTGTTTACTGTGATGTCACGTTTGGCCATAAGACGGACAACGAGAAAGAAAAAAATGTCATTAATACCGCAGACTACTTTATACATCACTGATGTCCATCGTACTTTAAACTGTGTCTACTGCACCATGATTGCAGATTTTATGCTTTCGACTTCATCAGCTCGCTTTCTGATTGGGTATCGTTTTGTTTTATTTGACAATCAACAGCGTTCATGTGCGTTTGTTATATAATAAATATAAAAAGCGGTCATGTGCGTTCGTTATATAATAAATATTCAACATTTCTAAACATCTCCAAATGGAGTGCCTCCGAAGTGCTTCCGAGCAGATTCAGACACTCTTAAAGGGACACTCCAATTTTTTTGAAAATATGCTCTTTTTCCAGCTCACCTAGAGTTAAACATTTGATTTTTTGACCTTGAAGACGACGCATGGAGGTTGAAACGTTAGTCATTCAGTGTAATTTTAAGAATTAAAATCAATTAAAAATGTTGTGTGCTCCGGTCTTGTTCCTTGGGGTTTTTGTTTTACCTTGGTTCTCTCCATTTTGGATTTGATTTTTACTGTTTTGGAATCCATACAGCTGATCTCCGGGTTTGGCGATACCACTTTTAGCATAGCTTAGCACAATCCATTGAATCTGATTAGACCATTAGCATCGCGCTCAAAAATAACCAAAGAGTTTTGATATTTTTCCTATTTAAAACTTGACTCTTGTCTTCTGTAGTTACATTGTGTACTAAGACCGACGGAAAATATTTTTATTTTATTTTCTAGGCTGGCTAGGAACTATACTCTCATTCTGGGGTAATAATCAAGGACTTTGCTGCCGTAAACATGGCTGCAGGAGGCGCAATGTTATTATACTGTGTTCTCTGCTATTAAAAGTTACCATGGGGACTATTTTCAAATGCTGCGTAATATTATTGCGCCTCCTGCAGCCATGTTACGGCAGCAAAGTCCTTGATTATTACGCCAGAATGAGAGTATAGTTCCTAGCCATATCTGCCAAGAAAAGCACAACTTTTAATTTTCCATCGGTTTTAGTATACAATGTAACTACAGAAGAGTCAAGTTTTAAATAGGAAAAGTATTGAAACTCTTTGGTTATTTTTTAGCGTGATGCTAATGGTCTAATCAGATTCAATGGATTATGCCAAGCTATGCTAAAATTGGTACTGCTGAAACACGGAGATTGGCTGAATGGATTCCAAAACGGTAAAAATCAAATGTTTAACTCTAGGGGAGATGGACAATGAGCATATTTTCAAAAAAAGTGGAGTGTCCATTTAACACATCACACACCACAGGAAAATCTGATAACATAATCGGTTCAACCTCGAAAATCTGCCCAAGTTCTGCCCGATTATCTTTTGGTGTGTGCCGGGCTTCAAAAACGAGCGGAGAGAGTGACCATGGATCATTGCTGTGCGAAGATATTTATTAATTAACTGGGAAGACTGAATTGTATAATAAATTTTTATCTTGATAAAATAATGATATAATTGCTAAGCAAAATGAAATCTGTATCTTACTTAGGGCCTCTCTTATAATGTTGGTCTGTTTAATGTTAATATATAATAAAATGATTTGATAATAGAGCAATAAATTAGCTAATATAGCTTTAAGCATGTTTTTTTTTAAACTTTGCCAATTTTACAACATGATCAAAACCCTGTCCTGTTTTTAAATAATTGAGCAAGTGACAAATATCAGAGGCATATTTGTTTGTTAAAATCAAAATCAGCAAAAATATTTCTCTTATTGGTACACTTCTAAATATAATAATATTAACAGAATAGAAAGAATTTTAATTTTAAGTTCAAGAACAACAGTGAGAACGAAACAAAAAAGGGCCTATTTTGAAGCAGAAGTGCGCTTGAGTGACAGCAGAGGCAGCCCATCAATCCTCAAAGCTACTCTTGACTTCAAAGCTGCTCTTTCCCCTTTTCTGCGGAGTTTACTTCAGTGTTTCTGTTCTCTCTCCCCTGGTGTTGGAACATAAATAAAGCTCCATAATAAGCCTCTAAGCTGCTTTGGCTGTCAACGTCTTTACCAATTACTGTGTTACTAGCACGCATGGAAAACATACAAAGCTATAGGTTGCAAACAGATGCTGGTCAGAATTAATCTAGTGGTTAATGCGAAGGGCTTTCATCGTCTGCTTAGCAGCACCAAATGAAAAGAAATAATAATAATAAAAAAAAGAGTTTGAAAGAAAAGTCTCTCTGTCAGTTTGGTTCAAATGTCTCTCTAATATAACACACGCGTCTCTGCAGAGAATACAATCCTTCCACCACTTCTGTCCATCTCTCTACATGGTTGGTGGGGCTGATTTGGAAAGCCATGGGCTTAGGCTTCAGGAAATTAAACATAGAATGAAAACAAGCATCATCTTCATCTCTTTTTACAACTTCCTAACTTCTATGCTCAGATTTATGAAGAAAAATATTTTTAATAAATCAAATAAAGAGGGACTATTGTGATCTAATGCACCAATAATACACAGATACATTAAGCAAATAATTTCGACATTTATAGTTGCCCATCAACTAGAATCAATTGAAAACATGACGGCCACGTAACCTCCCAGGGTAGACAAGAGTAAAAAAATCTGTGCAATTCAGGAAACAAATGTTCTTTTTTCTCCAGGCAGTTAAGCTCTACAAACATATGATGTGGAGCCAAGGGACGCCGGTGTCCACCACCACATTAAATACAAGCAGCGCTACGGTGCTATCAGGTTACACTGAGAGATAGGCTGACAGCTCGCTGGCAACGGATGCAAAAACCACAAACTGATTGACCAAAAACCCATCCCCAGAACCAAGTTCAAGCCCGTGACAAATCGAGATTGCAAGACAAAAGAAATTCTCCATTTGAAAAACATTTCCACTACACAATCAATAAACAGATACTTCTAAACAGAGTTGAGATGGGATTAAAAGGATGGATTTTTGGCAGCTGCTGAGACCGCGTGCCATGAGAAATCACTTTACGTATAATTTGTTCTCTATTTCTCAGGTCTCCATCTAATGACCGAAAGACAAACCGAAAGCATATTTCTATAGCAAGGCGACCCCCCTCCCACCGCAAAAAAATAGAAAAGACTGAAATCCAGTACTGGCTACATGTTAAAATGTTGGTGGGGTAAAATAACCGTGATTCACCTTTTCCATTTCTAAAAGATGAGCGGCAATCTCCTAATCCATCAAAGCAGGCGTGTGGTGATGGTGGAGGAGGAGTGACACGGTTCTCCGAGGCCTCTGGCCCTGGTGGGTTCCTGCTTTCCCCTCCCACCCCCTGCTGCTGCTGATGGCTCCGATAAAACCCAAACTCGGAGGAGGCCTTCACAGTCTGTCAGCTCCCACAACATCAAACACCGAACTTTATTCATGAAAAAGATCCTGAAAAATAATACAGCCTACATGAGCCCTCGACTTAACGCTAAAGTGATGGGACGGAGTCTCAAGGCAACAGAATATCTACAACTTGATATCTGATCCCAAATAAGTTACATTAAGTAATCACAGTCCATATGGGGAAATAATAGGGAGCTTGAGAAAGTCATAATATAGCTCACTTTATCAAAGAAACATTTTCAGCTTATGATGTAACTCCATAAATGGTCTGCTATCATGAGGTCACTTTATCATTCCGAATGTCAAATACTTAGGATTAACGGTTGCTGTCTTCCTGCAGGTGTGGTTTCAAAACCGAAGAGCCAAGTGGCGGAAGCGAGAGCGCTTTGGACAGATGCAGCAGGTTCGGACACATTTCTCCACGGCCTATGAACTCCCCCTTCTTACTCGGCCTGAGAACTATGCCCAGGTACGGTGCTTAGAAATGTTAGTTTCAAATATCAACAATGCTGAATGTTAAATATTGCCGGCAAGCATTTGAAAGTTAAAAATAAAGGTTGGTATTTCAAAACCAATAGATAAGGAAGATCTGTGTACCACTGACAACTTTGGGACCTGAGGAAGCCACCTCCTGTGGCTGAGGGATACACACCCTCAGAGGAGAGCCGGAGAACCTCCTGGATTTATTATGAATATGTGGCCGGGTCGGAGGGCAGGGGTGGCTATTTGGGGAGCGGGCCTGCAGCTGTGGAATGCAGCTTTGCTCACATCTGGGGCATCTCCCAGAGAGGGCTTTCATCTCCCTGAACAGCCCTCCCTCAGACCCCCCTCCCCCCAGGCCTAGGTTCTATCAATTCACTCCATTCGTTCGGCAGAGGACGCTTCTCTAGAGAGGCTGGCTGGGTGTTGAAGGAGCGTACAGAGACAGGCATTCCTCCTCCACACTAGGCAAAGCTTCTCCCACTCATTGCGGGACCAGATGAATGCCTCACAGCACTTGATAAATCTTAGTGTTGAGTACCAGTGAGGATTCTGCAACTCTGCCAATGCAATAACTCAAAGCAAAAGGAGATAGGCTTGATAAATGCTTTCACGACTAAACGCAATATTAACGTTATTGATTCAGCTATACACGCACTTTAACACAACCTTCTTCTATTGCCTTCTTGTTGCAGATTCAGAACCCCTCTTGGATAGGCACCAGCAGTGCGGCGTCTCCTGTTCCGGGCTGCGTCGTACCTTGCGACTCGGTCACTTCGTGCATGCCTCCTCACCCGCATGCTTCTAGCGGAGTGTCTGACTTCTTGGGAGTGCCTACTTCGGGAGGTCACATGGGACAGACGCACATGGGCAGCTTGTTTGGGAGTCCAGGCATGGGCACTGGCATTAATGGGTACGATCTGAACATGGACCCGGACCGAAAGTCGTCCAGCATTGCGACGCTGCGAATGAAAGCTAAAGAACATAGCGCAGCCATCTCTTGGGCTACATGACTCCCCCCAACATGAGGATATCATCTCAGAGGTCCCTCAACAAATTGATAAAGTACAAGAGCAAATGTGAACATCGGTTTGCCATCCTGGCATGATACGTGACCTGGGGACAAGGAGGATTGTCAAAGAAAAGAAGAATAATAAAGAAACCATGTGAAATTTATTTTGATTTGAAGCCCAGAGAGAGATCGAAAAAAACATGAGACGCTCATAAAATGGAGAACCTTCTGGAAATAGAAGAAAATTGAAACTTGACATTTGGATGCATACAAAAAATAATGAGGAATAAAGAAACAAACAGACAAAGAAACATAATAAATAAACCCTGCACTTATCCGCTAAACACTTGTAAACACAAGTCAATTTATCTAAACTCATCTGGCTTTGTTTTTAATAATTAAAACCTGTAAAATGTTTGATCTGTCACAGATTCCTTTTCCAAAAATGCCATCTCTGACTAAACAGTTTCAAAGGACTTTTTTCCACAGTGAAAACATTTCTGTGGGAGCCATTATCTCTGGAGTATCTCCATTATCTATGGACGTGGCAATTAAAATTGAATCACTATATATAGTGTGCCTATGTAGAGGTATTGATTAGTTATCTGAGGTTACTACTACGTGCACTTGTTTCACACGATTGCTACAATTTCTGAAACGTGGCACAGCAGGGCCACAGTCATTCTGGTTGCGAGGCAGCAACCTGCAGAAGCAAAAGGGTATGCCAAATCTGGCATAAATCCGCAAGTGCCAGGAAAAAGACAGGTGCCATTTGATATTGTTAAGACACGGAGTAAAATATCACAGTTTTTTTTACCACCCAACTAAACACGGTCCATCATACACTAATCCCAAGTACAGTACTTTAGTAAAACTCATACTTCTTTTCTTTCAGTGGCATATGGAAAACATGAAGCTTCCTTGTCTAAGTAAAATCCAAACACAACTCTCAAAGCA